>NW_010421479.1:63819-78807 GCF_000710305.1 Buceros rhinoceros silvestris | reverse complement strand
CCCGTGGGCAGGCCGGGAAATACGAGGGGCAAGGCCAGTGAGACACGGAGGTCCATCAGGCGTCGTGGGAACAGGAGCCACTGCCACACAACACGGGTACACGCAGGTCTGGGCACGCCAGAAAACTATAATAAAGGAAATTATAAAGGTTGCAATGTCAAATACTCAAAACTTTAAAAAACGTGAGAACTAAGGTTGCCAAGGCAACCTTAATGCAGTCTCTGGTAATTATGCACTTTGATGAAGGTGTTGATTGCAAGACCACATACAGGAGGGTTATCTGAAGGACCTATCTCTCCCCAAACACCAAAGGTGATGGTGCCGAGCTGTAGCCAAGTGCCTCTGGGTACCTGAAACAGCCTGAGGCAACATTTAGGCATCGAAACCCCCTCCCTGGGTAGCTGTGAACATCTGCAGGCTTCTCAGTACCCTACAAACAACTTCATCTGCGGCTCCTCAGTACCTTGCTTTCTCTCCGTTGAAGGACACATATCTCCTACTTTATTGTACTCTATTCAGGCACTGTTCTGCATGCACAATTACTCAGCTCCTCACGGGTTGCTTATCCTTTGCTCAACACCAAAAAGCAGCAGTATTTCACTACCAATAAAGCGATTAAGTTCCCAGTCTCCCTGTTACCATCCCCGTTTTACAGATGGGGAGCTAAGGCCCAGGCACAGTAATGTAAAAAACATCCAGTACATTACAGGCACCAAATTTGAGACATTTAGACTTGATTTTTCAGAGTGTTTAGCATTAAATGACACTTCCTCTGCTCAAAGCACAGCTCTCATTGACTCCGGCTGAAGTTTTTACAGCTCCACATTAATGCAGATCATTCCCAGAGCAGGTTCATTGCCTGTGCTGAGCAAGGCAAAGGTGAAAAATGAGGATATGATCGTGTCATTAAAGACGGTTTCATAATGCATATGTACAGAGGGGCTGCCTGAAGGCTGCACGGCAAACTGACCCTGGCACCTCCCGGCTTTGGAGTGTTATGAACCCGGGAACGTTTGCTAAAGAGGAGCCGAATCAGGGTTTTATTCTGGGCAGGGAGGAAGGCGAAGGTGCTCAATCTGGAAAAAGAAGACTTTTTCAGCGGTGGTTGGAGGGCACAGCATCGCTCAGCGCTCTGTTGAGCTCTGCTCAGGGTTCTGCCTGGGGCAAAATCACCTGCACAGGCTCCTACCTCCTGCTCACATCCCTGTATAGCCCATTCCTCTCCTCCACTCCCCCAGCCCCCCTTCCCCACTAGACCCAGACTTGGTATTAGTGGCCAGCTGCTGCTGCCCTCGTGCCCTTGGCCAGCGTGGCGGAGCAGGGATGCTCGGCCGTGCTCGGGCACGGAGCATCGCTGCTGACTCGTGCTGCTAAAATCAAACAAGGCTCCACACCGTGTGCAGCGATTCAAGGTTTTCAAAAGTGCTTTTAAGCTGGCCAAATTAAGACAGTCTGCCTCAATCCCCTGCAACAGTTTTGCCTGGGGGAAAAAGAAATCTTCGAAAAACAAGAAATCGAGCAAAAGGCAGGACAAAAGGCCTGGGATCTCTCGTCCTCAATTATTAAAGGCTGAAAAACATCATGAGCTGGATCAGGCCACCCCAGCACCAGGCAGCAATTGCAGCCCTGCCTAGACTGGCTCAGAAAAGACACAGATTCACATAGACTCTATGTGGCATGGCAGAAAGTGCCACTGATCTCACTGCCGCGAGGAGCTCTGGGCATCTCTTCACTAGCTCACCTACATCCACCCCCTGCACTGCGGGACAGAGAAGTCCTACAGTACCCCACGGGCACTGGGGACAGACCTGCTACGGGGTACAGCATCTGCCTGTGGTCAGCACGAGCGTTTTGCAGTGGCAAGCTGGAAAATCCCAGCTTGGGGCGCAGACTTCAGCATCCGCTTAGGCACAAATGAGTCTTCAAGGGTGTTTGGGGCAAGTTTTCTGTTCTAATGGGTTCTTCTGGATCTGGCTTTGTAGCAGATGAAGGTCACCTGGGAAAGTTGGACTTTGCAGGGAAACAGAGAGGAAGGGGGTTACCCTTCAGCCCGTTGTCTGCCTGCACTGGGACCAGCCACATCCCAGACTCGACCACTCCCATTACACAGCTACTGTAGGGTTTTTTTCAAGATACATACAAAGTGCTTAGACGTGGTGGCAATAAGCACTTTAGAAATACCGATAGCATTAGATTAGATAAGTAGGAAACAGCTAGGGCTGCCGGATCAGATATCCGTGCCCTGATTTTTCCCAGATGCTTCTATTGATCTGCTGGGAACAGACAGCCTTGAGCCCCTAGGAAAGTGGGTGCCAGGGACCAACCCTCTGCAGGAAGGCAGGGCTAAGTATTGGGTCTGGAGATACCTGTCCCAATAAGATGCTTGCTGCAGGCAGGATGGCCCATGGAGGAGCGAGCCCCTGGAGACTGCAGCAGCTCAGCATTCTCATACTGCTCTAGGGGCAACACCAGGCTCTGGAATAAAGTTTCATCCCGCCAAACCCCTCCTGAAAGGCACACAACTGAGTGATATTCACAACCCCTCTCAGCCTCAGGGGTCACCAGACCCCGTCCACCCCACAGAGCTGGGGAACTGGGTGCGTTATTCCTGGCCACGGTACCAGGTGCCATGGCATGGAGGTGCACATGGCTGCACAGAGAGAGGGGTAAGAGCCTCTGAGATGCAAAACCAGAGGTTTTTGGAGAACCAAACCCATGAGTTGTATTTTAGAAACCACCACTCCCCTGGGTCAGTTGCTAGGGATGTATTTATGCATATGTACACACATACGCATGGCTTTGCTGCTATATATAGCACCTTCTATCAGCTGCCTTTGAAAGCACCAGGTGAGTGTCCGCAGACAGAGGAACTGAGGCACAACTAGGTTATTTACAGCTCGTTTCCAGAAGTACTCTTTGAAGTCAGAATCCAATTAATTTTATACCAGGCGAGAGAATTGCATAGGGATTTTCTGTCCATACAGGCAGATTTTTCAAAAGGACTGGGCTCTTACTCAGGCACCTAATGCAGACTGTGTTTTCCAAGGTGCCCAGCACCCTAAAGGCGCAGCTCCTCAGAGTACAGCCATGTTGTCACAAGGACAGAAAACTCCTTATTAAGGTCACTGAGTCCTTCTGAGGACACCCCCTCCATGGGTCTGGTCTCCAGAGGTGAGAAGCACCTTGATCTGCTGCTGCTGCCTTTGGTAAGGACCCACCACACCCCTGCCTGGAGAAGCGGGCACCTCAGAGCAAATAATTTCCTAGCATGGAGAAAAAGAGCATTTTCTGCTGGTTTAAGTCCCTGAACAAGCTCAGCCTAGGATCAGAGAGATGCCACCACTGACATGAGGGAAATGATGGGCATCGTTGGCTGGTCGAAGGCCAGGACCACTCTGTGCAGCAGCCACATCCCATTAAATCACTTTGGCTATGACCTAAAACTGCACCCACACTGCCTGGACAGACCTCAGAGCAGCCACATGCTGTCCCCAACTTGTAGGCTCTCTGGGGCAGAAGCTGTATTTAGACCCGCCCTTGGGACAGCTCTCTTCACCGCACCTCAGTGAACCTTTCCTGGTTTGGAGTCTTAGGAATACCCTGGTGGAGAGGTGAGCAAGACTCTCCCCATCCCCTTTCACACCCCCATTGCAAACCACAGCCCCCAGGAGCCCATGGCACGGTACCTGAAAATCTCTCATTCAGGTGACAACTGCAAAGCATCACTTTCAGACTTTTGAGGAAGAGACAGAGCTTCAAATGCACATGAAACCCCCAGAGACCAACATTTCACACCCGAACTGCACCCACCAGGAGGGTTCATTTCAGGAGGGAGCGGGCAGCCCTGGCTGCAGCTGAACCTGCCCATAATGAGCTGACCCACAGGCTTCCTCTCAGCTCTCCAGTTCATGGGGTAATTGCTGCACATTTTTAGCCTTGCCTGCAGCCATATCAAATAGCTAAGGCTGCCAAGCTGTGTCCAGGGCCAGGCATGTTCAGACAAAAAGGATAATCAGCATTTTAAAAAAAAAAAAAAAGGAAGAAAGTCTCGCACTGAACTCTGTTGCACCCACTTTTGTTCCTGATGAACCAAACCAGCTGCCACTGAAGCAAATGGCAGATGAAGAAAACATTGACTTTCTGCTTGGGTCAATAAACAAGATAAATTGAGCAGGGAGTTGAATGTGGAAGAGGGAACATCATCATTTGCTTGAAGAAGAGAAAGGGTTAAAGGCAGAGAGACTGAAGCGGGTCCACGTCTCAGGTAAGGCTGTTTCACTTTGGAGCTCAGAGCTAGCAGGCAGGATCCATGCCAGCTCTGACGAGGCTTGGGACTACGCTGGACTTGGGACTACGCTGATGGGCTCAAACCAGAAGACCCTGGGGACCAGAAGACTTGGGACTACGCTTGGACTCTAGCTTGGGACTACGCTGTGGGACTATGCTGATGGGCTCAAACCAGAAGACCCTGGACCCAACTCCTGAGATAAGACGATGGCAGGTTGTGTTCCCGCCACTGAGCATCTCCTGGTGCTAATGGCATTTGCCCAGAGCGGATGCACAGGCTGCGCAGGGCTGAGACCTGACTGCTGCTGGTCCAGAGTGGCCAGACTAACCCTGCCCCAGGTCTTGGAGATGCCAAGGGTTGGATTCAGCCCACCCATCCAAGATAACCTGACACACACATAGTACTGACCACTTTGAGTTCCTCCAAACTCACTGGGGGGAGACTGACACGTTTTGGGAATCACCCTGCCCTGAAGTGGTCAGGGATGACACCAAGAGCTGCATGGTGCCCTGAGCTCTACAGACCAGACCTCCATCGATTAGAAAGGGCAGTCTGAGGGACTAGCTTAGACACAGATTCAGTGATGATCTAAAGCTACTCCTAAGCACAGTCAAACCAGACCTAGCCTAGGGTCCTTGGAACTGCTTGCAATAGGTGCCAAGGGGAGAAGTAGCAGCCTGTTACCAGCCTTCCTGAGGAAAGGGAAGGTCTTGAGCTCACCTGGAGCATTCCATAGCTAAAAGACTATTTGGGAGAGAGATAGAAAGTGTAGATCATGGAAAAAACTCCTTGCACTTTGCGCTGTTTTAGGTATCACAGATCTCATGAGACACAAATCTACAAGATGCCAAAATCCCGGTGCCCACAACAGGATTCACTGTCCTTGCTGTGCTGTCCTGTCTTTCAGCCTCTTGGCATTGGAACTACCCTAGTTCAGATCTGCCAAGCAGGGCTCTTAATGGGGCGTGCAGATGGAAACGCAGCGGGCTGAGGGGGCTCCCAGTGCTGCTCACCAGTCCCGGACTCAGGTTTCCAAAGGAGCTATCACTGCGGAACATCCTGATTTTCCTGGGTTATTTTTTTTTTTACTCACAAGCCTACCTCCTCTCCGTAACGACCCATGACCTGAAGCACCTCTAAAGAACAGACAATGGCATTAAACCAATGGCAGCGCCATGCTTACACACAAACTCGTTGATTTGGAGTTTAATTCAGAGCTCCTCCGGCCTCACTCCAGTACCAAGCGTCCCGGAGCAGACATCCTCCCTTTATCTGTAAACCTTGGCACTATCATGTTATTAAGTGGAACATAATATATGCATCTATTAAAGGCAGAAGAGACTACACCTCCCCGCAGATTCTCCCTGAGCTCAGTTATTGGCACTAAGTGCCCCACATCAAAGGTGCTGAGAAGAGCTGTGCCTTGGCACAGGTTGCAGGGGATGCGTTGGGGGTCTGTGGCCGCGGGCAATGCTGGGAGCTGCAGGTGCCGTGGGCCGGGAGCATCCCTCCCCTTGGGCCAGCCAGATCTCAGCCATCAGGTTCATTTCAGTGTCTCGGTGAAGGATATTCAGTTTGAATCACAATTCGCAGGAGCGTGGGACATGGTCGTCACTGTTGCTGCCTGATTAGACTTGTCAAAACCTATCAGGGGAAGTTTGCCTGCGAACCCGCTCTCCAGCTGCACATTTAGCAACAGGAGATTGATGACAGGAGAAAAGGAGGGGGGAAAAAAACAAGACAAGAAGAGCATTTGTACGCTGCAGAACCACTCTCCTTCTCCTGCCCATCACGTTTCACTCGCTGCCTTTCTTTCAGTGTCTGTCTTAATTAAGAAGACTAAATGGAAAGGCTTCCATGCTAATCCAAGGTCTGCCCTGGGGGATCAAGGAGGATGCTCAGAATACAATTTGCTTCCTCTGAAAGGCACCAGGGACAGACATGCAGGAACGTGTCCCTCCGTGGTCCCACTACAAACCCACCCCCAATCACCTCTGCCAGGGCAGGGAGCAACGAAGGAAGATCTGATAGCAGCTGTAAGTACCTTTGGGTAGACAGAGGAGCTGTGAGCATTGTGTGGGCTCTCAGAGAAGG
This sequence comes from Buceros rhinoceros silvestris, assembly GCF_000710305.1. NCBI lineage: Eukaryota > Metazoa > Chordata > Aves > Bucerotiformes > Bucerotidae > Buceros > Buceros rhinoceros. The sequence goes on along the minus strand of NW_010421479.1, from coordinate 72,425 downwards.
CAGGGGGTGAGAGAGGGCTGATCCCACCCCAACACCCATGGTAGGACCCATACAGCCCGCTCCTCTTCATGGGGTGACCTCTCAGCCTCTCTCTCTCATTTCACACTGCAGCCACAGAGAGCAATGCTGACCCGGTGCTGCACATACGGAGGAATGAGGGTTACCCAAAGTCCCTCAGACAAATGCTCTCCCAAAATACAGGCCAAGACTACTCTGATTACACACTCAAGAACCAAAACATTGATTTTTCAGCAGCAGCAGAAGCAAGGCTCTGCTAACGTGACCCTTGGAAAGAGTCAAGCAGGAGGCTTCTGGAGGCAGAGCTCACCAGAGAGACAGAACTGGGGATTTATGAGCAAGAAAACAGTCAGTGGTCGTATTTTTACCAATTCACCCAACCAGGTTTCTCCATACATAACTGCAAAAAGCAGACACTGCAGCAAAGGCTGAGATTAACCTGTTTCTCCAAGTTCTTCTGTCAAAGGAGAAGCACCACAAAGCTGAAACACTGCCCGATCGCTGGCCCAAGGGCACTGAACTTGCTTTCAGCCTGTAGCCTAATTCACACCAGAAGACCCAATTCAACTTCAGCATCATTCAACATTATCCACCCAAAACTACGCTCAGTTTAAGCAAATGAGGATGACCTGCTCCGTCACCGGCGACAAGGAGAGAGCATCAGCCTCGAGAGGGAGCTGGCATTTCAGGATCGACCGCGCACTCGGATGGTGAATCACTGCACAACCGTGGGCAACTCGCGTCAACACGCCAGACTCCTCATCTGTAACCCGGGGACAGCAACAGCTACCTACCTCCCACCGTGCTGTGCAGTTCATTAATGCTCCTTTGAGCTGGGAAGATGAAAAGCAGCCTATAGCTGCAAAACAGCGTTTACTATTACTATGAATGAAGCCTCCGCTTGCTCCATCAGAGTGCACCTCAGAGCGGAGCTACTGCAGCCACCGTGAGCTGTCCCTAGCAGCTGCACCGCCACCAGCACTCGCAGGAGTTTGACTGTAGACTTGCACATAGCAGCTTTGAAGATGCTGACGAAGAAGAAAGAACATAAAAAAACAAACAGAAATTCCACCATGTTTTGTGATTCGCAGCTGGAGATGATGCTCCCGCCCTCCTGGGGCTGGAACAAAACAAATGAGAGACAAGACCATCTCTTCACCTCCCGTCCTGGCCTGTGCTTTACCTTCACAGACAAAATGTCAGGACAGAGCCTGCTTCAAGGGCACTTGAACAGCAACTGCACATCACATGGACACTTCAGGAAGGGATTAACATGTCTCAGTTTGAGAGGTGAAGAAACATATCACAAGACACTGAAGTTGCCCGCAGCAAGCTGGGGCAGAACAGTGTGACTCAACTATGCAAAGGCATGGCCAGAGGCATGGATCCAGCTGGGGCAGCACCAGCTGTGCCCAGCCATTAGCACCACCCAAACTGCATCCCCATCCTCCTGGGTGTGCTGGCCACGGGAGCACTCCTCACCCATCACCCTGGCCCCCGCAAACCCTCCTTTACCCTTATTTGATGCCATAAGCATCGAAGTCAGTGGAGCAGGTCCAGACTCCCCAGTGCCAACCACAAGCCTTGAGCTGTACATGGGCTGAGGCCCTCTCCTGCCAGGGATGGTTTTGAGTTGGTAACATCAGACGAGCACATAGAATCAGTCATAGAATCATAGAGTGGTTTGGGTTGGAAGAGACTTTAAAGACCATCTGGTTTCAAATCCATTGCCACAGGCAGAGACACCTTCCACTAGACCAGGCTGCTCACAGCCCCGTCCAACCTGGCCTTGAACAGTGCCAGGGATGGGGCATCCAAAACCTCTCTGGGCAACCTGGGCCAGTATCTCACCACCCTCACCAGGAAGAATTGCTTCCTAATATCTAATCTAGATCGCCCCTCTTTCAGTCTGAAACTGTAATCCTCCATCCCATCACGACATTCCCTGATAAAAGTCCCTCCCCATCTTCCCTGTAGCCCCTTTAAGCACTGACAGGCTGCACTAAAGTCTCCCTGGAGCCTTCTCTTCTCCAGGCTGAACAACCACAGCCCTCTCAGCCTGTCCTCACAGGGGAGGTGCTCCAGCCCCCTGATTATCTTCGTGGCCTCCTCTGGACCTGCCTAAGCAGATCCACATCAGAAGAAGTTTCAGATGCTGGCTTGAGTACCTCAGGCACGTCACCTTTTTGAACCTATGTCTCCTGTATTATTTAACAGAGAACCAGCGTTATTTCCTTTGCTCCACCTTGCTTCTCTTTAGCATCTTCCCCAGGCAAAAACCCTCCTTTGATGCCTGCAGAGCACCTGGCGCTCTCTTTCCTGACCCTGCAGCCAGCCTCTCCATGCCCTGGCAATGCAAACCCAACCCAGCAAAGCAGCTTGAGGCTCTCCATCCCCCTGGCACCGCTGCTCCCCCTCTCCAGGCCAACTCCACCATGCCCAGCTGAAGGACTTGAGTGCCTGCAGCACACAGTAGCCATGCTGCTCCTGATAGGTACCTTTCATGTTTAATTCACGGACTAGTTTAGTTAATCTATTTTTTAATAATTCATCCCTTCCATCTTAATTTTGGTAGTTGTTGAAAATCCCTAATAAAACATTTACGGGCTCTTTTACTGAAGCAATGGCATGATTTACTTGTCGGAATCCAGCCTTTGATGTCCTGCCTTAATTCCCTCCCTCCCACTGTGCCTCAATCCTGTTTATCGCTGCACCAGAGGTAAGAGGTTCTTGTCGAGTTTTGTACCACTTAGATGCCTGGTCAGCGTTAATAATTCAGCTGCCCTGCATGGCTTGGGCAAATCATGTAGCACACCAGCCTCTTCCTTTCGTCAGCGGCTCCCTCTACCCCTGCGGATCCGGGCATCAGCTGGGAGCGGTGCAGAAGGACCAGGCAATCATGACCCCCCCCAGCCTCTTCCTTTCGTCAGCGGCTCCCTCTACCCCTGCGGATCCGGGCATCAGCTGGGAGCGGTGCAGAAGGACCAGGCAGAACATCCCAACCAACGTGGGGCAGATGCGTGAATAAAACATTGCAGGTGCCAGCTACGTTGTTGAAAGAATATACGCCCTTTTACAACGCTTATATTTCATCCTCTACTGCCGGAATGGAGAAACATGCTGGGTTTTTGCATCCGTAATTGGGGAAGAGCAGATGGTGGAGGCATAGTTGGAAGTAATACGACCATTAAAATAATCTATAGAGCTTGTAATTCTCCACCATGTGAGAAAGAGGAGGGCCTGCCTTCACCCGAGTGCCCACCTGGGCTGCTATATAGGTGAGAACATTATTTTGCTATTTCTGGGATACTGAAGAGCTTTGGTGGGTTTGATGGGTTTTACCATTTCCCTTCTCTCGGGATTCTCCTCTTGAAGCAATTTGAGGAGCCAACAGCTGAACTAGAGCTGCTTCCACTGGCTATTTACTTGACTCCCATGTGTCACACGGGGCACATTTCCCCCCCACATCACCCAGTTCAAGCAACTGCTGGCTTTACATCTCCCTTAATGGCATAAAAAGAGCAGCAGAAAGACCCAAGCAATTCAGGCAGGTAGAGGTGTCTCTGTGGTTAACTTCAAGAAAATTGCCCAGAAACCCCCCAGATATCTAGCCAACATATGGAAATTTATGTCCTTGCTCAGCATGATTTACACCACAGGTCCTCTACACCTACTACAGAGACCTCTACACCCTTCAAACACCCCAACCACCACGTTGGCTGGTATCTTGATGGGTGAGGGTCTTTGGGTTTTGATTACTGCTTTGTGTCAGTTTATTTTCCCCACAGAGACACGTGATAGAAAAGGACCTGCTTCAATACAAAATGGAGAAAATGGCTGAAATCTCAAAAAACCCAAACCACATTGCAAGGAGTAGTTCATTCCCACTCAGGCCCAGAGGCCAGCATCCCCATCCTGATTCACAGAGGGCAGAAGGAAAGAGAATCGCAGCAGCATTCTCTGGCCAGGAACACGAGCAGCCCATGTCCCCCCGGGCACTGTGCTTCCCACAAACACCTCCCCAGGCTGGACGCAATGAATTGTTCAGACAGAAACATCTCTGTTGGGTTTAACATCTTCACTGCGATCACACAAGCAAGTACCTCCCCAATCCTTACCCTCCACCCTGAACGCAGAGGAGACAGCAGGACATTACCTTGACATCTGGCTTTGCTTTATGGAGCTGTAAATACATCTTCTAATAGGCTGGTGGCAAGAAAGAGGTGTTTGCAGGCTCGACAACATCCAGAATTAACCGTGATTCATTTCAAAAGGGGGGAAAGGGTGGAGGAAGGGGGGAACGCGAGCCTGAAACCCATAGAATATAAAAGCCTTGAAAGAAACTGCCAAAAAGCTCCTGCATAGCTGCCTTCTGGCTCTCAGAAAGAGATTAAAAACCTGAGCAGCATCAGGCTGAAGCAGACGTCACACAGGCCACTCTGGGCCAAGCTCATGCTCAGATAAGACTCTTACTGTCTTCCCAGAGCCAACCCATCCTTTGCCAACGCAGAGCTCTGCCCTGCAACTTGCATCTCCCAGCACAGGTTCATCTAAACTGAGGCGAGGAGATGTTGGTGCCTGGGCTGACCAGGGGCTCCCTCCAGGGTCCTCCCTGGGGACCTCGGAGGGATCCTGCCATGAGCATCAGCATCTCATCCTCCTTCAGAATCTCATCCTCCTTCCTGTGCCAGAGCATTAAGCCTGACGCATCTCCGTTAGCCCCAGCACTGCTGTCCGACACCTAATTTGACTAACCCTTTAGTGACTAATTTAATTACCCCGGCCCACAAACTGACAGGCAGCTGTTAAAAATGGTTATTGCATTATTAATATGCTCCAGTAATTTCCCATTAAAACTATACTGTTAATAATTTTTTCCCTGTATTTCTTCCCTCTTAATTAGTCTATTTAAAACTTTGAAGGAATATTCTCTTTATGGTAAATGGGAGTGTTGAGCAAATTACATTTTTGATTGAATACTTCTGTGATAGGCCAGCAAATAAGACCGTTGAGTTGTTAATTATTGTCAGAGTTTCACACGATGCCTGCTAATGAGGCAGTCAATCTTCTTTGCCATTCCCAGAATATTAATGGAGGCCATTGGTATTGATTTTGTCCCAGGAAGAAGGCAGGAAACCTCCTTCACGGGTGGCTCTTGGGGGGACAGGGGGGACTTTGTGCTGGGAGAGAACACGATCGGGACCCAAGACCTGTAGGATGAGCCACACCAAGAAGGGCTTGAAGTTGACTGAAGCTCTTGCGTGTGACAATGGTGGCTCGCACAGCTCATGGACACGTTGGGTTGCTGGTACATCCCCACGGGGGTGACCCCCATTGACAGGCATTGATGCACAACAGCCGCAGCTGGGGGTGGGTGTCAGCTCCTTGTGAACACGATGGTCCCTGTCCCCTTTCTCTGCCTACTTGTTGACTCTGAAGTGTATCAGATTCACCCCTTATTTTTCTGTGACAAGGAAACCTGTATTTTCTTTTTAAGGAAAGGGAAATACCTGATGTGTCTGGACGTCAACTGATAAATTGACAGAGTGATGCAGAGAAATTATTAGCAAAGCAACCATACATAAGGCTTGACGTGGAACTGCGAAGTGGCTTTGAGGCAGTGCAAAAACAGCCTTTGAGTTGTGCTGGAAGATGTGACAGGGAGCTTTCAGCACCAATTCTCAAGCCCTTTGGGGACTGATCCTATTTTAGATTTGCACTAGTTGCTCGCATCAGAAGATGAAGGACTTTGGCAGCAAAGTCTGCCAGTGTCAAAGTTGAAGGACTTGATGTCCCTTCCCACCCAGGCTCCCACTGCCCAGCTCAGAGAGCAAGAGCCAGTCTTGTGGGGCCCAGCCCAGTGCAACCCCCAACGCCAAAGCCATCTCCCTGCAGCCAGCGCCTTGGCCAAGCCAGAGGTAACCCTACTAAAACCGTCCTGACTTCAGAGAATCACAGAATCGTTGAGGTTGGAAAAAAACTTTAACATCATCAGGCCCAACCTTTAACTCAGCACTGGCAGGTCCCCACTGACCCCCGTCCCTCAGCCCCTCCACACGGCTGGTAAATTCCTCCAGGGATGGGGACAACCCCACTGCCCTGGGCAGCCTGGGGCAGGGCCTGACAACTCTTTCGGGGAAGAAATGGTTCTTCAGGGTCAACCTAAACCTCCCCTGGCACAACTTGACTCCGTTTCCTCTTGTTTTATCACTTGTTCCTTGGAAGAAGACACTGACCCCTTTCCCTCACTACAACCTCCTGTCAGGCAGTTATAGAAAGTGATGAGGTCTCCCCTGAGCCTCCTTTTCTCCAGCATAAAGCACCCCAATTCCCTCAGCTTCTCCTCACAGGACTTATTTTATAACAGGGGAACAGCCCCCAAGACAACGATGAGCGCACACACACAAACTGTTCCACTCGAGCCACGGAGGCTGTTCAAGTGGCAGAACCCCCCTGCACAAGTGTGTCCTCCCCTGCCTTCCGCAGCCACACCACCTCCTGCAAGAAAAATCAGCCCTTCCCAGAGCAGCAGCATTTGTACTGCTGCAGGTGAAAGTCCCCAAGATGCGTAGGGCAGACACCTGCACGCTGCTGGTCATGCTCTAGCCCTTCCCAGCCCAAGCCTGCCTCAGCCCTGCTCCCACTGGGAAAGCCAGGAGAGACCAGGTGAACCCTGCAAAGCTCAGAAACCGTCACAGCAGGCGACGTGTCAACACAGGTCAGACTGTCACAGCTGCTGTGGAGAGGCCAGAGCTGAGGGGCTTTAGTCCAGCTTCCTGCTGCAGCTACTCCAGCTGGGCTCTGCACAGCCAAACCCACACGCTCCCCAAAAATGAGATTATTTGGGGCTGTTCTGGGAACACCTGCTGTCTGCCTGACTGGGAGCCACAAGGAAAGGTGGGTGGGAGAGGAGATTTGGAGCATCTGCAGGGATGCTCCCTACTCTCTGCATGTCCTGTTGCCCACAGCTGCACAGCTGGAACACCACCAAGAGACAGGGACAGACAGAGGACAACAGCCTCCACAGGAACAGCCACCCATCCGTGCTGGAAGCGGTGGTGGGGTCAGAACACCATCCCTGCAGCAAAGGGATGGCAAAGCCGCTGCCAGCTCCCCACCCTGAGCAAACACAGTGCCCTCCAAGCTGGCTGCCAAAATAGCAGGGACCCAGATGTTTAGCAGGAAATCTTTTCACGTCCCCTTAAATCCCTGCAAAGCCCCAGCTGATGAATCCAAAACGCACACACCAACAACCAGGGCTTTTCCCTGCACTGCTCCCAGGCTTCCACTCAATCCCTTTTCTTGCCCTTTTCCTGTCTGGGCAAGGGGATGGCAGGGATTTTTGCAGTTTCTTTTCCCACCCCAGGCAGCAGATTAGCATGGCTGCTCAAAATACCAGTACTGTCCCCCCAGTCCAGTCACCCTGCTGCTTCTGAGCCCATCTGCCGCCTGTTTGTGCTTTCTAAGCAAGCCAAGGGCTATTTTTACTGCAATTACGTTTTTCATACTAGAAGTTCCTTTTTTCTTTTCTTTTTATAACGCAAACTTCAATAAAAGAGGAGGTTTCCGCCTGTAATGCAGCAAACCCCAGTGTTACCAGGAAAGGAGGAATCTGTAACACTCCTCGAGCTCCAAGTGAGATACCATGAAAAGCCCTTCAGGGCAGTAACAGCTATTCTTGACTCCTCCTATATCAGCACCACGTATTGGCTATGTTCAGGCACAAATTACGGCTTTCACCCCCTCAAAAGACATTTCATCCCACTGATCTGGCACCAAGTCAAACTAACAGGCACCCAGGACGGCCCCTTCACCCCAGCCCAGCTCGAGGGTGAGAAGGCTGAGCTCGGGTTTGATCTGTTCCTACCTTAAGTCCTCAAGAAGCTCCTGTAAGGGCTCCTCTGGGCAGCCAGGGCATCCCCCGGGGAGGTGGTGTGGAATAGCTGCTCCACAGTATTTGCTTCGGTAAAAGAGCCCTAACACGTCAAGGACCAGGTCACGTCTGTCCAGGTGATGTCTGGTAGGGATGGCTATAAGCAATGTATGCAGCCCTTGGACTCTATGGGTCAAGGAGCCCTTTACCAAACCACCCACGACTTTATCATTAACCCCAACTCCAGAGGCACCACATTTCAGAGCCACCAGCTCCAGCCCATCTGATATGCACTGATTATAAAGGGAAAAAAAAGGCAACATGGACTGAGCTGAGTGAAGAGACTTCTCACAGCAAAAGCTCAGAGCATATTTACACAGGATCCCACCTTAATTCTCAGCCTCTTCATTTCTGTCGGTTTAAGCTCTCTGCTGTAGCAGGGAAGTAGTAGCTGGTGTTTAATTGTGTGCTGCCGGGTTCAGCGCAGCTCCTGACGAGCAGCAGTGAGAGCGAGCCCTGTGGCAGGGCAGGTTGAGCTGGGCTGGACATGGTGAGGCAGTGACAGGGGACAGCCCATGGTGGAGCCATCAGCCAGGAGGGTGGGTGGCATCGGGCGATACTACCCCAGCCTGAGCCACTTTGGCCTTACACAGAGAGTGAAACAATGTCGGCCGGCACCGAATGACCTGGCTATGTAGTGTCCCACATGCAACAC
>NW_010421479.1:62327-63788 GCF_000710305.1 Buceros rhinoceros silvestris | reverse complement strand
GGCTTAGTCCACTTTGGCCGTTCACAGAGAGGTAAACAATGTCGTCCGGCACCGAATGACCTGGCTTTGTAGTGTCCCACATGCAACACCCAGACGTCCTGTTTGCAGGAGATGTGAATGTGTTCTTCCCCCAAATCCATCCAACCGCGGTGCCAACAGACCTGAACGTGCCCTGGATGCATTCGGGCACTCATCCTCCTCCCACCTGCCTCCCCTCCACAGCCTGCTCAGCACCAGCCACTTTGGTTTCCTCCGATGGAGGAGAAACATGCACCAGCTGAATCACGTACAGCCCCTGTGGTCCCACAACACCCCCATTCCCACACCTCCCTCCCAGCGCTGCCCCAGTGGCCCCCACTCCAGCCACCGCCAGCCCTTCCAGAGCCCGGCACAGCAGCTCGTCCCTAACTGATACCAGGCACTTGGTTGCAGCCAATAGCATCTCATTATATCAAAAACTCCACAGGAAATATCTAGAGCAGAATTGATTACGGCACAGTAATTCTTCAGGCAGTGAAAGCAGGGCAATTCCCAAGATGGGATTATTATTTTGCAAGGCTTCACCTAATTTTCTTGATTTTTTTTTTCCCTACTGCTCGCTCCCCAGCCCTCCTCCAACCCGCTCCAGCTTTGCGTCACTCTTTGATTTAGTCCCTCGAAACAATATTCTGTTTAATGCCCTCCAGCGTAGTGCCCAGGAAAGCACCACCACCCACCGGACTGCCGGGCTTCAAACGTGAAGCAGCAGGAAGAAGTTGAGGAAGCTTTTGCTTTTTGCTCTGTAGTCAGCAGCTCGATTTGGGGAGACCAGAAAAAGACCTGACAGGTACTCACAAACACCTACATCAGGAAAGGAGAAGCTGAGCAAGCAGCAAATAAACAGACCAAAAGCAGCAACGACACAAAACCTGGGCAGACAATTTGCAGCTGACGCAGGGTCTGGTCTGGTTGTGGTCCCACCAGCCGGCTCTGGCAAAGCATGGAAAGATTTTCTGAGCTGACGGGCAATGACAGACAGGATGCACCATCCCCGTGCACTGAGCTTTTTGGTTCTTCCAACATTTTGAGCTGGTTTTGCTCCTTTGCCTGGAGGTCAGGGGGCCAGGAGAGCCTGCAGAGCATCTCTCCCGCATGTGGAAACCGTGTGGAATAAGGACTGGTAAGGCATGAGTAAAGTTACTCTGAGCTGCCTAGAAAGTGCTGCACCCGTAACTCCCTTGGCTGCCCTGAGGCCAGCAGGAGAAATGGAGGGCATTTTATCCTAATAAATCACCCCAAGAGCCAGAGTGGCATCCCAGAGTTGAGCAAATCCCTCAGGGGCAGCAGCCATGGTAGTGGGGCACGGTACTGAGTCCACTGGAGCTGATGGAAACATCACCCTGACCCCAGCTGCTCAGAAGCAGGAGCCGAAACTAATTAATTTCATTTGTCTTTGGAAAACGCAGCAGTCCCTGTTCGCTG
>NW_010421479.1:59158-62196 GCF_000710305.1 Buceros rhinoceros silvestris | reverse complement strand
TCCCCAGCCCCGCCTCCCCCCGGTGCTGGCTTCAGCAGCCGCGGTGCCTGCACGGTCACTGCTTGCCCCGAGGTGAAAGCTGAACGGGACCCTTCCCTTTGGTTTTATCTGCTTTGCACAGAGCTGCCTTCCCTCATCCCTCCACCGCAAGAACAACATTCCTCTGCAGCAACACGTACACCTCTCATCCCTTTAGCGATTAAAACACTCCATAAAAATAAACCCGGGGTCCATCTTCTCCAAGAGTCCCTTCCAGGTCTGCGAGAGACAGGCTCTTCTTGTAGTGCCCTTAAAGCAGAAGGACAAAGTTCTGTTTGTGTCCACCTCTGCTCCCGACATCCTCACTGAGATGATTCCTCCTTGCCACGCTGGCTGCAGGACCCTGGCACACCCCTAGGAAGGTTTCGGCTTGGTTGGATTTCACTCGTTTTGTCCTCTGGGTGAAGTGATCCAACAGCAATTACGGGAGATAAAAATGAGGATGGAGGAGCAGATACAGCCCATATTGGGCACTGAAATCTCATCAGAGCTGGCTGGTGGGTGGTGCCAGCTCTTTCCACTAAGTTGCATTAAGAAATAGATGAAAAGGTATTAACTTTTCCCCAGCACCACTGCTCCACTCGGGACTGTGTCCCTCAGTGACAGAGCTAAGCTGAAGGACAGCTGCACATCCAGATGTTATGAAGCCATCATCCCACCCCACCCTGGAGAATTTTGAGGCCTTAAGAGCAAAGTTGTGGTGGACAGCCTTGGGAAATAGGACAGGACTCAGAGCATCCTTCCCCAGGAGCCCAGGAAATCCTGCCTCTCCTGCTGCTGCCGCTGTCCTCATTTCCTTGTTCCTCCACTGTCCCTCTCCTGTTCCCAGCACTCCCTGAGCGCAGCTCCCAGCCCCAGCCTGCTGGCCAGGCAGCTGCATGCTCTTGGCTGGCAGCAGGTGAAGGCGATGTGGTGACAGGAGAGGGCAGAGCTGACCCCAAACTCTCTGCACTTGCTGGGGCTCAAATACTTGTGCTGCAAACTGGCCCCGCGGTGCTGGCCTGGCAGTGAGCCCATCCCCAGCGACCTCACCCTGTCCAATACACTGCAGCTCCCTCCCCAGCACAGGAGGAAGAGGAGGAGAGCAGAGGTTCCCTGTCCTACACCTGGCACATGTCCCCACCATCCCAGCACCATGCTGCCACACAGACGCTCCTGTCCGGGCCAGGGGATGAACTGCCCGGTCTCTCTCCCGCCTGCAAACCTTTTAGTGCCCTTCACAGGCAGGAGACACACGCAAAGGCAAAGGTAATAGAACTCAAATAGAGGGGAGAAAAAACATAATTCAGGAAAAATAGTACAGACAGGCTGTATAAACAGAAAGGCCACGAGGCTGCGCTTTGAGCAGGCAGCTACAAAGCCCACTCCAGCCGATGTTTAACAGAAAGCAAAGGCAGGGACACAAAAACAAATAACACCATCAAACAGGGACAGGAGAACTCCTTTCATTGAAGAAACCCTAGGTCTGATTTTGCTGCCTTGCATCACCCTTTCTGCTAAGAACATGCATCAGCACGGTGTTTTAGAGCCCGACCTCCCCCTCCAAACCCTCTGGACTCGCTGCTTGTTTCAGAGACAGCAGGATCTGCTCTGCCATGGATCCTGCTCCAGGCACTTGGATGGACGGACGCACGGCTCCAGCAGCAGCTCTGGCCCAGGGGCAGCTACAGAGTCCAATGCCAAATGCTGTTCTGTGACGGGAGATCCCAGATGCGTTAAAGGGAATCATTCTGGGTACAGCATTTGCGTATTTGGCGAGATTTGGGGGTTTTTTTAATTGTCTCAATAAACATATAAACAAAATCTGTTTGCTTGTTGGGTTGTTTTTCCCTCCTGGGCTCTCAGCACCAGGACGAGAGGAACAGCAATTGCTCAGCTGCCAAACTTGTAGCTGGTGTCGGTGCTCCCTACAACGGATTTGCCTACGGGCCAGGTCCAAATTTACATCCACTGCCCCTAAGGGGTTTGATCGTTTCCTGTGCAGTTTTATGGCCCAGCATCAAGACCTCAAAAACGCAGTGGGTTCACACAAAGGACTGGAGCAGGGAGTAAAACTCAGCATTACTGCAGCAGTAATTATTACAAGCTCTGAAGAGGGAGGGATGAAATGTCCCTTAAATTCTGGCTGTGAAAGATCACCTGTGGCTGGTGATGGACCAGGAAGAGACAGGCTGAGGGTAGGGATGTCCCTGCACCCTCCCAGAGGAGCTGGGTGACCCACGTTTCAATTCTGACCTACGCTAAATACTCCCTGGGTGATTTCAGCTCAAGTTTTCAAGTTCCGCTCCCGCCCTCCTGCCTCTCTCCCCATCACACCACTCCTGTAATTCCTCTCATTTTGCTGCTCACACCCTTTGGTGGCTGCTGTAAGGTCTCGTCTCCATTTAGTCACCCCTTAACCAAGTGAGACATACCTGACTCTTTTAACCTGCTCTCATAAATCAAAGCGGGAGGCAGGGAGCACAAAAAATCCCAGTAAGCAGCCAGGATAATGCTAAGTTGACAGATGCAGGGCAGGGGCTGGTGGCTGCCATCCTGTAAAGCATCTGTCCTTTCCCTCCAGAGGATGAGGCCAAAGGCTGCCTTTATCCCAGTGCTAAGCACTGCGAGCTACTTCTCCACCTCTTTTTGCGAGATGACGGTGTGGCGGGGTGATAAGAAGCCCAGGCCAGAGCAGTGGGGATGTTATCTGTGGGGATAACAGCGTCGCTGTGATGTGCCCGGTAATGAATTGCTCTCTTTGCAGAAATGAGTAAGTCATGCCTGGTGATGCGATGATCAATTTGCTCCATCACGTGAGGCTGTCCATCCATCACGGGCACCAACAACCAGCTGCTCGTGGCTGCTTTACTGGCTCCAACAGCGCCAGAGGCTCTGCAGGCAGCTCCCCAGGTCCCCACTGAGGAACAGTCTAAAAAAGGAGTTTCCTCTCTCCTGCAATCCCCTGCCTGATGGTCCCTCCAGCATCCAGAAATCACAGCCTGCTGTCTTCCAGGAGG
>NW_010421479.1:58637-59031 GCF_000710305.1 Buceros rhinoceros silvestris | reverse complement strand
AAAAGGGGAAAAAATGACCAAGTTCCTGTAACATCTCCTGCACTGAAGAGCCAGAAAAGCTGGCAGGGCGTCCTCTGACTGCTCCTGCCTATACCCCACTGGCACGCACCCACGGGCACCAGCCCAGTCCACTTCCTGAGCCTCCGTGGTGATGCTCACCTCCAGCAGCACCCATTTTGCTGGGCTCCTGCAGACAAGGCACGAGGCTAAGCTGCACGGCTGCGGCTATGACAGCGTGGTCACAGCAAAGCCGTTTCCCCTCTCCTGGCCCAGATTCCCTTTGCCTTTCTCATCCACTTTGCTTTTCATCCTCCTCTGCTTCCAGGGATCCTCACACCACACCGCTCCGCACCAACTTGCAAAATCTAAAACGCACAAATCACTGCAACACCCT
>NW_010421479.1:53821-58509 GCF_000710305.1 Buceros rhinoceros silvestris | reverse complement strand
GGGAAGACTGGGGTGGTGATGGTGCGGGGGCATGGCAGGGCTGAGCTGGGGAAAGCCAAAAGCCCAGCTCCCATCCTCGACACGAGACAGGACGCGTGCGGGCGCAGGGCTGGGGAGCAGAGCTCTCTGCTGCTGAGAGAGCTGAAAATAAAATAACAAACAAATAATAAAAAAATAAAATCCACTTGATTGTACTTTGGCAGAGAATTCAGAGAGCAAAGGGGCTCGCTTGGGAGCAAAACGAAGATGAATTGACAGCGAGTTCAAGAGAATTCCTTATGCCGCTGAGCACTTGTCTCTCCATCAGGACATCTCAAAGGCTTGTCAAGCAAAGGCAAGGCTTTTATTTGTTTCTATGGTTGCCATAACGATAGAGCTATATGTCATGTCAGGCGGCAGCTGAGGCTCGTGCCTCTGATTTATAGCTGCTCACTAGAAATTATCAACTTTTCTGCAGAGCAGGTGGCACGGTGAACCAGGACCACCAGGCGTCTGCCAGTGCGGTGCTCTGCCCCGTGGGTTATCTCCCCCCTCGATCCCCCATAGCCAGCTGTGCCCCAGGGGATGCTTTTATTACCCGCCTAGGGATGCTTTTATTACGCCCCACCCAGGGCTGCCCGGTGCTGGCAGTGATGGGACCCAGTAGCTGTCAACAGGGCAGAGCGAAGAATGCTGCCACAATTACAGCACTTCTTGGTCCCACAGGACACACGATACCTCCTGAAAGGGCAAAAAGAGTGAGGCATCCAGAGAAGGCCAGTGGAAGGATTAACACCTACAGTGATTTGTTTAAATAAATACAGAGTACTGTGTTTACCACCAGGTTATGGGAGAAATACAGATAAGAGAGAGGAACAGGAGCACTGGGAGAGGGAAACCAAGAGTGGTCTTAAAAAGAAGGTGCAACTGGGAAGTATTTCTTGTCCTGACACGGATGTGCAGCTGAGACAGTCTACCCAGCCTAGGACCTGGCCTCCAGCCCAAGCCAGAGGCTTCCCAGCATAGGGAGAGCCCCGCAGTGCTGTTGTCCAACCTCTCAGGAACAAAGACGTCACTGCTAGTGCGGCTGCCACGGTCCCAGACGTGTAACCAATGCGACCATCATGCGGAGGATCAGACTCAGGGGTTGAGGAAGCATCCCATAAGGGTTACTGATAAATTATACAGATGAGTTTTGTGAACTCAAAGCACACCCGTGCTTAATTTAAACCCTAAAACCTCCACCACCGACTTCTGCAAGCACAGTCCTGTCCCCACTCAAGCCCCAGCACAAGCAGGAGCATTGCCGGTGGGATGTTTCCACAAGACCTTTGGCTCCTGTCTGTAGGCAGCTTCTCTCAGGACTTGCTGCAGCAGCGGGAGGAGACCTGGGCCCATCGCTCTCACCCACCGCAGCACTGCTACAGCTTGTGCCACTGCTCAGAGGTTGGACGCATGGAAAGCAGCATCCCTCCGGAAAAGCAGCAGAGAGTCAGCGATTCTCCAGAGAGCTGCTGAAAGGCAGAGCCCCACCCGTCCCTTCCACACTCTCAAGCATCTTCATAAAAACACGAGGCCATGTTTGAACCTTTAACCCTCTGAGCTGTAAAGACTTCATCACTGGTTTCCCCCAAACCAGCCTTTCTGCAATTTCCTTCCATTAAACTCTTCAAGACAAGTGACCCCAGAGCCAAAAGGTGTCAAACTAATGAAAGGTCTGGAGGAATGCAGCATGCTCGTTAGGAAAGACACAGAAGAAATACAGGATTGAGCTACCATCACCGCGTTACAGGACAGTCTGAGCTACCATCACAGCATTACAGGAGAGCAAACAGGGCATCCAGACACTGAGACGCAGCCGTGGAGAAGGTTGTGACTGTACTGGAGCTAAAAGGACCACCCACAGGAGCTGCCAGCATGGAGGAACAGCAGTGCCACTGCGGTCCCACAGGTCCCACGTGTTCCCCCAGTGCACAGGGGTGGCTGCGTTGGAACACCTGCACAATGGACAGCACGCGTTTGCCTCCAATGGTAGGTCTGATATTACGGGTCATCATCTGGACATTTGAACCACCAGAACTGCTGCATTACTGCTCCCTTGAGAAGCTACCTACACACCTCAGTCCAGAGGAACAAAGAGGTTGCAAGATAAACAGCTCTAAAAGTACTTTTCTCATTGCATGAAAGCACCCAAGAACCTCAGAAGAGGTTCTCAGAGACAGACCAATGTGACGCCCACGAGCACCAAATGCAGCAACGTTCTTGCTCACTGACTGCAGGTGATCTGAGCAGCCTCAGCATTATCTACTCTACACCATCCTGCTCTGCTCAGGTGGTACCACTTGGTTTCCACCCCCCCCAGTGTGCTCAGGACCCTGAGCCTGCAGCCTGATCCCCGTCTGAGAAGTGTTTAAGTTCTAATGCAGAAATAATAGATCACTTTTTGGTTTTCACTGTATCTGTGAAACCTTCCATAATTCAACATGAAATATTTATTATTACGTTTATTAAAGTTTTAATAATTTAGCTTCTCCTGTATATAAGCTACAAGCTCTGTGAACTCGCCTCCCTTATTCTACCTGGGTCACTCCAATATTTATACCTGGAATTCTCACTTCAGGTTCTGTTTGGGAGGGGAGCAGGCAACAGCCTGTGTGCCAGAAGCTCCCCTCCTCCCGCCTGGCATTCATCCATCCCAACCGAGACTCTTCCACGAGGCTCAGTGCCGAGAGACGATCACTGCTCTGGAGCAGAAAGTGAGCTTCTGAGCCTCCGCTTTTGCTAACGTACGTTTAACAAAGATGTGAGGAGGAAAGAAAGAAATAATGTTCTCCTGGCATTTGGGCTTGGAAAACGTTAACATCAAACAAGGCGACCCTTCACCTTCTCAAATGAAAAGCAGCAGTTTTCTGCAGACAAGAAAAACAACGCTCCTCAGAGAGCCAAATTGTGATAGATATACACCATCGGTCTCTTTTTGCAGGAAAGGAACAAGCTCTAATTAGCATCAAAAACACACTTGGAAGTGAGGACCTCTTGGATGCCAGGCTTGGCTCTGCCATAGGTTTTGTAGGCGCTTGCTCCAACCATACCCCTGCCAAGAACACGGGACAGAAGAACAGAAACCCGCTCTGGGAAAAGACAAGACAGAAGGGGCTGGGGGACAGAAGGATCCTGCTATTGCCCAGGAAGACAAGTCACAACACAGACAGGAATTTGCAGGTGAGGAAATTGTGTCCTGGGTCAATAGAAGGCAGTGAGAAGGAAGGCAGGGAGGGAACACAGAGTCTCTCTAGCACTCAATCTTGATTTACTGGGGAGAGGAGAATACACACTAAATACCTCAGGAATTCAACCCTTGTAGTTCACAGCTGAACCCTTGTAGTTCACAGCTGAACCCTTGTAAACCAGGCAAAGGAGGACAAACACCACCACCCTCTTGTCCAAGGCAGAGGCTGCTGCTCCCTGTCCAGCTGGGGCACGCAGGACAATAGTTTTGCCCAGCTCCCCTTCCAAGGGACCCCCCTTTGCTCACCTCCAGCCCGGCGTCCCAGCAAACAGTCTGTCCTTCCAGCAGGGCAATGCTCCTCCTGCAACACCCTCTTAGGTCACACTTTTGAACTAGACTGTCACAAGTCCAATAACATCTGGTTAAAATGCAAACTAGCCAAAATGGGAAAGCCAGAGAAATATCTGGGCATTTACCAACCTCTGAAAGATGAGAGCACCTCCACAGTGGTAAATGCATCAATTTAAGCTAAATCCAAGAGGTTTAAGCTGCTTTAAAACTGCCCTGCCACAGGTTCATACCAATTCACCTCACTGGATGGGCAGAATTGAGAGCTCTGTACACCAGCCTGGTCTAATCCCTTCAGGACCACAAAAGCCTGGAGAGCTATCACATCAATTTTCTATTGGGAGAAAATTAATCAAACTTATCATCACCCAAATTACTGCATCCTCAATAACAATTTACAGAGCAGTGTAGTCACTCAGGCATGAGCAAAACGAGAAACGTGCTTCCTACCTGACATCTGCTGGATCTTCCGTCACTAGAACATCTGTCTTGCAGCTGGCAAGAGGATTGATGGAAAGCTCCACAGGGGGCACCACGAAGCTCTTACTGACAGGCAGCCACAGGCCTTGACCCAAACTATACGTGGACCTGGAATAAGGACAAACGTGTCATATGGGAACGGAGTGTCTGCAGCGAATGGTGACCCGCTATTGACCACTTGGAAATCAGCAGTGGGGGCACCACGGGACAGGTTACTCATTTGGACTTCTCCTGAAAGCCAAATGAGAGAAGAATAACTAGAGATGTGACAGGGAAAACACAGGGATGGTCAAGCTCTTCTTTTTCATCCAGGAGGACTTCCTGTACACATGGTTCTCAGCTTTGCTGAGCCGTGTCTGGCTGAGGGGACAAGAGGGAAACCCTTCCCTGCCTGCAGAATATAGACAAATCTTTCAGGTCTGTCAAAGGCAAACACCACTTCTGTCCCCAGCCAGCACAAGCTGAAGCCAGGAGTGACCAAGAGGTAGCACCCGCTGGTATGTCCTCACCAGCTCTCCTCTCAGAACGCCCAAGTGGAACACTCCTTTGACTCACCTGAGTATCTTCTCCGGAGCCTGCTCTCCTGTGACCAAGTCGTATCCCCGCTCCAGTGTTGTGTAGGGCCATGGCCTGGGAGGCAGAGAGGGAAAGA
>NW_010421479.1:52169-53722 GCF_000710305.1 Buceros rhinoceros silvestris | reverse complement strand
GAGCAGCTGTGGCACGTCACTCGGCAGGGAAAGCGACACAGCCCGGTCCCAGGTTTCTGGTGCCAGTGATGGCCAGTGGGGAGGAGAACTGGGCTTCTCACCCACATGGGAGCCAGGACAAAGCAACCGCACCAGCATCTCACCACTCACCCTTCACTGTGGCCCCAGTCGCTGCGCACACACAAGTGGCGATGGACGGGGTCCGGGGCATAGCCTTCATGACAGCTGCACTCTCCTAAAAGACAAGAGGGGAAGATGAGACCTCTCTGCCCCAGAGGCACACCAGTGACTGTGGTGTCGGACCCCCCTCCACTGCTGCCCATCTCTGCTTGTTCACAGCCATTTCTGGTCCCTGCTATGGCTCTGGACTCTTCTGAAGCTTCCAAGAGACGCAGAGGAGATGTTAAAAGCTGCAAGAAACCTGTAACTCTTCTGTAGAGGATGACATGAGCACACGCAATAGCTGGAGGTGGGATTTCATGATACAAAAGATCCGTTCTTAACCCATGTTCCTGTGCAGCCCTGCAGCTCTCCAGGTTCGCCAAACTGCCCGATGGCCTCCAAGAACACCTCGCACTGCCCACAGAGATGTGCCCACATGGATCTGGGCCCCTGCCCTGCTCCTGCTGAGCCCTGCCCACACCCCTGGCAGAGGAGCTGCTCTGGGGCCACGGTTCACTCCTCAGCAGGGATCGTGACGTTGCCTGAGGAGAGCCAGAGTCCACCCCAACACCTTCCTGAGTTGGGGGACATCAATCCTGGCCATGTCTCCTTCCCACCTCCCTCCAGGACAGGATGGCAGAGTCCTGCAGCACAAACTCCCACAGGAGGATGCAGAAACCCCCACCCTCCATCCTCCCTCTGCAGGCAGCACCCATGCCATGCTCTGGGCTCTCATCCCCACTCTCCCCTCCCTGCTCTCCTTCACTCACTGGGTGCTGGCTCACCCTGTTACACCCTTTTGACAGCAGAAGATGGCATTACCCGCACCAGAAACCTGACGATGCTTGGCCCAAATTGATTCCATGTTTGGTAGAAATACATAACCCGAAGCAAGAAACAGCAAAATCAAAAGATTAATTGGATTTGCACGTGGAGTTTCTGTTACAGGCTGCTGCCGAGGGGTTTCTTCCCTCCTCCCCACGCCTGCCGGAGCAGCAGGCTGAGCTGTAAACACCGGCAGAGGTGAGGAGCAGGGGGGTCCCCCCATAATGCCGACTGGCAGGTACCTGCGTGCTCATCGTGATCCTAAGCAAGTCTTAAAATGCCTCACAGGGATTACAGTAAAGAGCTTTATTGTCAGGAGGGAACCAGACGGGGGTTCAGCTGCTGAGGTTTTTGAGGAAGAGCCGCCTCGAAAAGGGGAGGCGGCAAAAAAAGAAAAGAGGGGGGAAAAAAAGACGCTAACGATGTGCTAAAATGCAACGGCACCTTCATGAAATATTCACTGCCTTAAACACATCTAATATTAAAGATTAAATGTCCTGGGATTTGTCCTAGCGACTTCGAAGCCCTGATTTATGATCTGTCAAAAGCTGCTAACCTCATGATTC
>NW_010421479.1:51673-51997 GCF_000710305.1 Buceros rhinoceros silvestris | reverse complement strand
AGAGTCGGGAGCGAGACGGCGGCCCTGGCCCCTGCTCCGGCTCAGCCGTGCCGGGGGGCTCGGGCGGGCTCGTTGCAAGAAAACGCGGGTCCTAATGGCTCCATCAGTGATTTTAAAAAAAGAAAAGTTATTTTTTCCTTGGGTGCTTAGTACGCAAGTTTCCCCAGCCGTGCCACGGATCATTAATTCCTGGCACTTATTACATAACAAATATATGCTCTGCAAATGAGAGACATCTCAAAGTGCTGGCGAAGCAGAGCTGGGAGTCTTGGGGCATCAGATTGTGCTCAGCTTCTGCTACAGAAATCAGAGGAGGGAAAAACC
>NW_010421479.1:49350-51499 GCF_000710305.1 Buceros rhinoceros silvestris | reverse complement strand
ATCAAACGTCCCCAGCGCCTCCCTCCTTATCAATGGCTGGAGGTGCCGGGGCAGTGAACCCCTTTCCCACGGCACAGGTTTATTTTGTCCGCTGGTTCGTTTACTGCTCCGTCAGTTTGGCTTCAGAAGGAGAAACTCTATCAACCTGCAGAAGTATTGATTTTATCGACTCCAATTCTGGAGTTTCAACAGCTACAAGCCAGTGCTCAAGGCTTTATTGGGAGGTTTATTGGGAGGTTTATTTCAGTAAAGTGAGAGGGCAAATGGTGGCACCAGCTGGGGAGATCCAGCACAGGAGCAACTGAGCACCGGAGTCTGCTGGAGGAGCAGGGCCTCCACGCCTTTGGCACAGAGGGTTTGGGATCTATTTCTGTACCAAGAACCCCATACGGGCAGTTTGAGGGGTTTCCAAAAACCTCGGCAGAACCTGCTCCTCCCTCCTTCTTCGACCTCTGAGCTGTTATTTTCAGTCTGTCCCCATCCTCCCCGGGCACGATGCCAAGTCAGGGAGGATGTTGAGCCAGCCAGGCTGATCCCCACAGACCGAGAAACAGCCGATAAAGTCCCCACAGAGGCAGGAACAGGGGTTCCTGTACCTCTAACTCCTCTTTAGGGTAAATGCATTTTCTGAAGAGC
This sequence comes from Buceros rhinoceros silvestris, assembly GCF_000710305.1. Lineage (NCBI taxonomy): Eukaryota > Metazoa > Chordata > Aves > Bucerotiformes > Bucerotidae > Buceros > Buceros rhinoceros. The sequence continues at coordinate 50,863 of NW_010421479.1, read as the reverse complement.
AGATTTCAACATGCTGCTAAAATAAACCAAACCACCAAAAGCCACAACAGCAGCGCCCCATGTTCAGAGAGACTAAACCCCACACGTTTCCAGGCGCAGTTACCTGCTCAGCATCACTCGGGCTAAGTTGGAATTCGGCCTGAAATAAAGCCAAAGCCAACCAAAATAACCAGGTTGGACAAATAACCTGAAGCTGGAGGCAACTTCCACAGGTCCTGCAGTGATCAGCTGCTCTGGGAGGGATCTAAAAACTCAGGATCTACAAACCGCTGTGACAAGCATCCTGCTTTCACAGACACCAAACCTGCACGCTGCCCACGGTATAAACACAGGCATGCGTGGTCCTTCCTCCTCCTTTGGATTCGTAACCCACAGATGGGGTCAGGTAATCCACAGCAAATTCTGAGCTGTTCTAGCAAAAGGAAGAATCGCTGCTCGCTCTGTTGAAGCGAGAGCAGGTCTCGGTGCTCGGCTCTGGAGGTCCCATGTCCTATTTCCAGTGTGTTACTAAACAAAACACTGGAAGGGGAGGGAACACTTCTGCTGTTGCAGAAAGAAGATGCATAAACCAGGAAATACAACAGTGTAGCTCTAGCAAGAGGCTCAGAAAACATGTTACTCTTGCAACATGGGCAGCTACGTGGAAGGGCGAGGAGAGGGCTGAGGCCATGGGAACGCAGCACTGCTCTCCATCATCCCCTGCTCCCTTCTCCACACTTACACAGAACATCATCACAGACCATGCTGCCAGGACTAATTACAGGTGACACGGAGTCTCTGTGACAGTTTCTGCTCAGGGAGAGCGTCAGAGGCAGCAGGACATGTCCCCAGACACTGCAGACACATCTCACCTGCAACCTCCCTCCTGCTGTGCCTTCATCCCCACGGAGGCTGGTGGAAGAGACTTCTGGCAGCTCAGCCTGAGGGGCCACACAGAGGCAGGCACAGCAGGGCCTGGAGCAGGAGTAGGGAGCCCAGCCACATCCGAGCTCATCACCTCGAGCGGCACAGGCATGGTGCAAAGCCAGCCGCAAGGAGCAGAACAGCCCTCTGGCTCCTGCTGCAGCTCCAACAGCACCGCTGGAGGCTTTAGCATTCTGGTTTTTTTTAATCTAAGCTAGAAGTTGCAGAACTACTTTTCCATTTCACCCATCACACCATGCTGCTGCTCCCCCCAAAACGGGGTTTTGTTTTTCACCTGCACCCACTCCAGCCATCCCCGTGCTCTGCCCGGGGAGCAGCAGAGCAGGGCTGCGGGACAAACCGCCAGCGTGCCAGGCTAATCCTGTTAGCCTCGTTAGGGCGAGAGACAATCAGCGGTGATAATGCTGCGAGATCCCCCTAATCCACCCGCTGGGCGCGCAGCAGGAAGCGGAGGCTCCTGGAGTCCCTCTGCTCCCGGGGAAGCTGCTCAGTGCTGTCACCAGCATGTTTAGTTAGGAGCTGGAGAGGCTTTGGCAGAGGTGGAGCAAACCTGTGGCTTTTCAAACCTGTTCTGGCACTGTCCGTGTCC
>NW_010421479.1:47729-49313 GCF_000710305.1 Buceros rhinoceros silvestris | reverse complement strand
GCATGTTTAGTTAGGAGCTGGAGAGGCTTTGGCAGAGGTGGAGCAAACCTGTGGCTTGTCAACCTTGTCCTGGCACTGCCAGTGTCCGTGATTCTCTCTTCCATGGCAGCATCTCCATCTCTGGTGTTTGCCCTTGTCCTAGAGGGATGCCCTGCTGTGCCACGGCAATGTCCCAGCCACAAAGGCACCATCCTGCAGACAAGTCCAGACCCCTGCTGGTGTGGCAACCTGTTCCTGGAGGCTGCAGGGCCACAAACTCGTGCTTTTCAACCTGAGTATTGCACGCTCACACCTGCTTTGAGGCTGCCTCTCCCACAGCCTGGACTCAGCTTTTTGGGTCCCCTCCTCTCTGGACTCACACATAACACACCTCAGGGGACACGCCAGCCCCAGCAAAGCACCCTTGATGCCAGTGAGCTGGGAAGCTGCAGCATCAATTCCCCGGCCACCCTCAGCTCTGCAGCCCAGCTGGGTCACCCTCCCCACAGAGCCCCATCCCAGAGCAGGGCGAGCTCCAGCACAGCTGTCTGCCCAACACTGTCTCTCACTTCTCCTTCCACCCACCGCCGCAGAGTAGGAGAAAGGGTCTGCAGAGGGAGAAAGGGTCTGCAGAGGGAGATGGGTGCCAGGCGGCAAGCCAAGGCTGAGCATTTTTCGGCGAACAGAGACGGTCGTTGAGCCTGGCGGCTGCCCACCCCGCCCGCCCTGACTGCACCAGTGTTTACTGCAGGGCTGCGGCACAAAGCCCCTCTCTTCTGGGCGAGCGCAGAGCCATCTCCAGGGTTACCAGACTACTCTGGGGTGGGAGGACTGGAGGGGTCCCTCTGTTTTCCTGCTGCAGAGACGCAACACCATCATCCCCATCAGCCGTCTGAGCTGCATGCCCCGAATCCCCTCGCCAGGAACAAAGGTGGCTGCAAAAGGTGCCTCCTGCTCAGGTGCTGCTGTCCCAGCCACCAGCTCAGTGGTTGATAAGGGCAACGTCCCCTTGTTGTAGGAACTGCTGCCCCCATGGAGGCAGAAGGGACCTGGGTGCTCCCATATTGGGCCCATGGGCTGCTGCCTCCTCCCCCCACGCATGACACCCTGTGCTGTACTCAGCTCTGCTGTCCCCCTACACGTCCTCTCCTAGGGTGGTGGCAATACCCAGGAGCACCAGCAGCAGCCCTAAGCACGAGCTGTGTGGCACAAGCCACCACCAGATCAATACAAATCACCCTATCCCTCCAACACAGCCACCAGCCTCCCATAAGGAAGGTGTCAAGGGCTCAGGAATCTCGTCCGTGTCTGGAGCAAGCCCTGCATCAATTTATCCTTTACAAAAACGTTTCCGAGCTCCTGACAGAGAAAGAACCTCTTCACCCAGTATCCACAGAAAGTTTGACAAGCGCGAATCAAACCTCGTGTCCTTCAGCCAAAGTGTGTGCTGGCACTCCATGGGCATCTCTCACGGGCTGTTCTTTCTGACTGTTCCAGAGCACACCCAGACACCAGGTGCAAGAGGAGGCTGCAGGGTTTCCTCCAAGACATGGTGTGGTCTGTTGGTCTCTGCTGCCACCTCGGAACCACATGTGATGCTTGCTG
>NW_010421479.1:47171-47625 GCF_000710305.1 Buceros rhinoceros silvestris | reverse complement strand
TGGTCTGTTGGCCTCTGCTGCCACCTCGGAACCACATGTGATTCTTGCTGCCATGGCCTGTCTCCCTTCCTGCCTACAGCAACCCCCAAGCAGGCAGATCTGGCTGCACCCCTGCACCTCACCCTAGAGCTGTGATAACCTGTGGGGAGGTGCCATGGGCCCCCCCGGACAACACCCCTCCTTGCTACCAGTCCTTCTCCCAAGGGATGACTTCCCTGCCAGGGAAATGCAAACCCCAGGAATCACACAAGAGATCTCAGCCACCAAGTCCTCCCGCAGACAGGAGTTTTTCTGCCTGTGGTCTGGCCTAAATAAAAGCAATAAAACACCAGAGGATCTGCTAGCAGCACTCCCTGTGCCAGCCTCAACCCAGCTCTCCAAGGTATGAGAGCAGCATCTCACAGCTGCTCGGGTGCCCAGGTGCAGTTCCCCTGGGAGAACCAGCACCCAGAGG
>NW_010421479.1:37099-47036 GCF_000710305.1 Buceros rhinoceros silvestris | reverse complement strand
CAGCAGGGACAGGACAGGACAAGACACGCCTTGCACAAGGGTTGGCACCAGGGTTTCCTATCGATAGAGGTACCCCACCACAGGCCAGCCCCCTGGCCAAGGCTCCTCCAACAGCTACGGCAGCAGCAACGGCTCCCGGTGAAGCTCTCTGCAAAACTTCTGTTCCTGCTCTTGCTATCTGCTGTCCTTGGCACCTGCCAAACCCAGGTCTCTGCTTCATCCTGGCCAGAAGCAAAATTTCCAGAAAAGCAGTTCAGTTTGAGGAACAAGTCAGGGAAGGTAGCTCCTGCCTGACTGACCCAGCACAGAATACAGAGGGAAAACCTGGAGTTAATTTGACAGTTATCCCTCCTCTCTCCCTGCTGCAAGTCACCCTCTTCACCCAGATCCATCACAGCGCTGAAGTACAAGCTTAACTTCCTAGGATTGTGTCTGGGTTTATGCTCTGCAGAGTTTCTCCTCTCATTACCATCTGCTCAGCTCAGCCGTGGCACTGAGGAAGCTCTCCCTGGGCACACGTGAGTGGCTGATGCAAAGACACAGCGAGAGGTGCCAAGAGTGGACTAAGGGTGGTCCGCTGTGCCACGGTTGTCATCTTCTGGGGTGAACACTGCCCCAGAGCTGACCCTGGCAGGGTGACAAACCACCTTCTGCAGCTCTGGTGGGACGAGTCAAGGAGCAGCTCCACAGAGCAGACTCCTCCCTCTTCCCTCCTCTCCCTGGTCTTTAGACAAGCACAGAAAGGCCATTACGAGAACATTAGCAGCTGCAGGATTAAACACCCTAATGACAGAAAATGAGGGTGTAAAGACAGCACAGATAACCTGAACTCAGCCCCTCACAGGCACGCGTTTGGATTGCTGCTTATGTACAACACTTCAGCCCGAAGCTAAATCAGCCTGGGAGTAAACTGCCTCCTGCCCTGTTTGGTGCACAAGGCAAGCTGCGCTGCCACAGGAAAAGAAATCGTATATTACATGGGTTTTGACCAAGTTATTAAACTACATACCTTAGAGAGACAAAACCTCATCTTATAAAAGTCTAAGTCAATAAAGACACTAGGATCCTCCAACAGCGAAAATAGCAGAAGTGCACAAGAACAAACAAATATTACCTGACATGCACGAAAGCCGCATGATGTTAAATTGAGGTATCAGAGAAAATAGCTGTTTTCATAAACACAAATACTCCCTCACCAAGGCTGGTCATCTCCCGATTTACATGCTCAGCTCTGCAACCTCCAAACTCCCTTAACAGGTTGCCCTTAAAAAATGGCTCTGTTTAAAAATGACTTTCATCTGCCTCCTGCCCGCAAAACCCCTGTCCTATCCTGTTTGACTGGAACACCATCTGCAGCTCTGGTGACAAACCAGCCCATTTGGAAGATGATGGAAACCTTTTTTTTTTTTCCTCTTCCTGCCAAGTTCCAGAAAAGACCTTTCGCTACCACTTCTCACTTGGCCCTTACAAACCCGCGTCTGCTGCTTTGGGGGTGCCATCAAATTGTGGATGCAAAGCAGAGAATTTCGATGGAGAAGTGCCTGATTTATAGATGGGGAAGAAAAAAAAAAACACCTCACCACATTTGCACCTGCTAATCAAGGTGCTATCCATCTCATTTATGCCACTGCTCCGGCAAGCCTGACAGCACAAAATCAGAGGCTGCTTCTTCCAGCATTTGGCCCTAAGGGACCAATTCTCCAGCAGGTCTCTTAAGCGATGCCCACAGAATGTGCAAGTGAATCAGTTTTGTGCATACAAAGCAGGTGATTGTGCTCACAAATCAGGATTTGCATATGCTGCCTGAAAACAGAGGCTCTCATAACCCTTACTGGTGCGGGTAAGGGAGGCCAGCGCCAGCAGCAGCACTCCTGGATTTCGCTGAGCTCTCCCAGAGTGTTGTAGAGTGGTAGCGCTAGGAACGTTCTCCACATCTGTCCGAAACACAGAGAGCGAGGAGAGCTGACTGCAAATCTCTGAAGACAAGAAACCTTCCCCACTCTTGCTTCAAGCAGTGCAGTCAGTACCTGCCAAAAAGATGGGATGTTTCAGCTGAGGCTCTTCAGCCGAGGACCACATCCTGACCCTGGCGAGATGTTTGTCCTGGCCATTGGGACGGCACATGGTTGCTGGGGCACGGCCACCAGGTCACCTCTGCAGGCGGAAGACCCTCAGCATCACCCTTTTATTTATGTATTTGCAGTCAGGTCAGACCAACCAGCGTGGGGCTTGGCTGTTTCCAAGGCAGGGGGAAGGAGGAGGAGGTTTTGCTCATGTGCAGATGTTGGTGCTCCCTCTGAAAAGCCCTGATGAGCTGGTGCTTTGCAAGGAGGGTTTGAAATCTGTCAGGGGGCAGCAATCATTTAATTAAAGAGTGAGTCACGGTAACGACACAAGGGAAGGCAAACTAAGGTCAGGCAAGTGAAAATGTATTTTGTCATTTCCTAGTGTTTCAGAGCCTGTTTTCAGGGTGGATTATTACTCATACTGAAGTAGCCCTTGGTGGCTGGAGTCGTGAGTCAGCACATTGTACAGACAGATCTTATATAAAACTCCAACCCAAAAGAGGTCTTCAGTGCGGGGAAGGGGTAAGAGCTCGAGTCTCACCAGAGAGAGCATACGTGACCTGGGCACCTCTGTCCAAACATGGCACTGCCAGCCAGGACAAGCCCTGCCCAGAGGTCTGCCCACATCTCGGGGCAAAGAAGCTGTGGACAAGGCTGTATCACACTGCTGTGGAGGAAGGCTGAAGTCAGCTGAGCTATAAATGCTGGAGGATCTCAAAGCTGGCTTTGCTGCCAGGGAAAAACTTTCAAGGCTTTCACCCTCTGGACAGGACAAACCTCAGTCCATCCACCTCACAGACTCTTCACCCAGCCCAAAAAGACAGAGGGCAGGAGAACCACTTGTGATCCCAGCACCCATCGCTTGGGATGCTCACAGAGATAATAAAATCCCTGACCTGAAAAGGATGAAATCTAGGCAGGATTTATGTCCCATAGTAAAACACAGACCCGTCTCTCTCATGGTGATAAAAATAAATCACCCTTAGAAATAGAATGACATTAATAAAAATAAATCTAAAAATACATGTGGTGCATCATGGAGTTACAGTCTGCTCCCAGCTTGACACAGAAACTTCTCACCAGTAAGGGCTGGTCAACAGTGATGAACATAAGCGGTGCTTGCAGCTACGTCCTGGGGTAGGGTGTCAAATAGGTACTTCCAAAGGTGGTTGCGCAGCTCTTGTGAGGGTTGGACCTCTTAAGGACATCTTAGATTTAGGCTCTGAAAATCTGCAGCCCCACCAGCCAAGTCCTGCACTACCCCTGCAGATCCGACTGGCACAGACAGGAGAAAGATTTTGCTTTATCCACATGCAAACTCCCAGGCTGGAGAGAGGAGGAAGAAGCCAATCAACAGCAAACACCCCTTCTCCCTCACCTCTCCAAGCTTTCCCAGGTCTTCACTCTTCCCCAGTCTCCATTACCTGTCTCTTGGTCACACAGTTGTTCACAGGCATCAGTGGTCCTCTGTCCACACAGGTCTCTCACCCAGGGGGACGTGGCATTGATTTGATAGTACAGGGACAACTTGGCTGGATTAAGCCAGTCGGAGATGTCCAAGTAGCTCCCCTCACTCACAACGAAGCTGCTGCCTGGAGGGTGGGAAAAAAGTGTGTAAAGCGAGTGTGAAAATCTAAAAAAAAACCCCAACAAACCCCAAGCGTGCATTTTGGCCCAAAATCAGAACATCCCACTCATCAGGAGCTGCTGTGACATCACAATCAGCAAAATACTACTGAATTCACCAACACTCAGACCCAAAGAAGTTCGTTTGACCATTCCTCCGCGTATGAATGTGCCTCAACGACCGGTCCAGCAGGGACACTCCTCTGCCCAGGCAATCCCCTACCCTTACACCCCCCAGCAGTGCACAGTACTGGGCTTGATTCCCAGATCTCTACAGACATGTGGACCAATGTCATTATCGTGCTCTGTCAGACCGGAGCATCACTCCTCCAGCTCATGCAGGAGGTGTCCCAGAGACATCTGGATGTCAGGTTTGGGGCGTGGACAGGTAGCGGTAGCATCAGCTGTTCCCACTTCAGTTCTTCAGTCAAAGGTGACTGAATTGGTGTGACACACAACTCATGTGAGAGGTCTCATATCAGAGTCACTCCATCACCCTCTCCCTTCTGAGGGTTAGAAGTGAATTCCTGCCAGAAGTCTTTTCTTATAAAATCTTACGTTCCTTTATTTTGTGAAATGTATTTTTCCCCACTGGCATCTGGGAATATGCATCATCTAATTAGCCAAATAGATTTTCAGTTCAGCCCAATCATTTCCTTATCTAACATCTGAGGCCCAGCATCGCTTGGGGGATTTTGCCGGCACAGAGGTCCTCATTAACTCTGATCTCCAATTACATTGATTATAAGACTGCCTCCATAACAGTGCTGCACAGACCAGAGGGGAGCCAAAACACCTCTGCCATTAAGTAGTGTTTTGCCTCTAAAAACAAGGGAGAAGAAACCTTCAAAGAGGAGCAGGCAAGAGGAACTGCTAGGTAGTCCAGGAAGCCACAGCCATCCTTCCACTAAGCGCTAGGACTTGCAAATGGGAGCAAAATCTGCAACCACCATCTGAAGAGCCAACTCATTCTTAGTGATCGCCCAAGGATAGCAAGTCTATAGATCCAGGGTGTATTTTAATGAAACTTCAGGGCTTGTATTACTTACTAAAGGACAGGGACATCATTTTTCTAAGCTCTGCATAAGGTATTAGCTCAATGAAAGCCAAGCAATTAAAAAGGCAGGACAAAACACCCCACAGCGGCGACCACCCCACAGGAACCTGCTTGAACACAAACTCCTGATTTCTTTTTGAAGAGAATCACTGATGCTTTAGCAAGAAGCAGCCCTTCTGAACCTCATCCCATACCACATTAACCATGCAGAGGATTAAAAAAACCCCAAAGCTTGAAGTCAAGCATCCCAGCAAGCGACTCCATTTTCAGGCATCCTGAGATTTCAGCACCGTACAAGTCTGGGCCCTCATTTCACACGAATTCCAATCTTCTACACTTGTACTGTTTATACACCATAAACATATTCACAGACGCATCTCGACACTCGAAGCCAACGGAGGCTGCCAAGCTACTGACTGTTCAAGCAAATGAAAATTAGACATCCAGGATCCAGCTGCTCTGGAGACGCAGCGAAGCAGGAGCCTGCATCACCAGGGCTGCAGGATACATCTCAATCAGACACACGGCAGCCGTAAATTGCCGGGTAAACTCGTCAGCTCCAGCGGAAAGCGTGAAAACGCTGAGCACAAAGAAGTACCTCAGTACGTAATTTTATTTCTAATTATCATTCTTTTCCATGAATATTTAAAGAGAGTTTGAAATATCACTGGTAACTGTTGCTGGTTTGTTTTACCAAACAGAAACGCATCCTGAACCCATTGGGAGTGTTTGCTCTTTACGTGTACGTACCTGTCAGTCTTGCTTTCTCCCTTCTTTCTGTAGTTCCCTAACAAACAGCGAGGCTTGAGAGGCACGAGGGCACATTTTGAGGCTCAGCTGCAGACAGCTCCCTCTGCACCCAAAGACTGAAGGGCAAAACCACCAGCTCTGGATTAAACTCGTGCTTAATGAACCCCACTTCTAGTTAAATGCAGCCAGGCTGAAAGTGAACCGGACACACCGTAGTCATATAATTAGTACTGATGAAGATGAAGGTGACTTGAGGTGGCAGAACATCCTGGCCAAGGAGCCACCGCACAGAGGGGACCCTCCCATGGTCAGGGCGATGGAGGAGTGACCTCTGGAGCTCCCCACCAGCATCACGTGCTGAGCTCCTCTGCGAGGAGACACATTTTATGGCCTCGCTGCCAAATTTTCATCCTTGGATAACTCAGCTGGAGTTAAAAAAAACCACAAAGCAATCTATTTATGGAAGTACCTCCTAAATCAACACCAAAATGTGACACCCGGCCAGGAGCCACTAACTCCTCTTTCAGCAGAAGTTCGGGGTCCGTGTAAAACCACAGACTTGGGAAGCTTGAAATAATTCGCAAACTCATCAAGCTTTGCCATGCTCTGTACAGAGAAAGACCTTCCCAAATACAATGCAGCTGTAACATAAAAAAAGAGGAGTCCCGGCATTTTCAAGATTAATTACTTATTTTGGTTTAATAAGTCTGATTGAGAAATCATCCTCAATATCAAAAGTTTAAAAAAAAGCAGAAGTGAAAACATTTTAATCCCAAACTCCCTGAATTCAAGTTCAGCATAAAATGGAGGATTTTCTACTTCAGTCTAAGGAAAAAAAAAAAAACAAACAACAACCCAAACCTGGGGCAATTAAAGGTTTTAGTTAATTGTAAACACTTTCCTTCCCTCCTAAGAGAGAGGGGACAACTTCCAGCAAGGAAACTTCTCACATCTTTGAAGCTGAGTGTTTCGCAGCTCAGCAGGGTAAGATCTTTAGAGGTGTTCACAGACACTCATCACCTTCACTGCCACTGAAAATACAAACAAACAAACATCCCAGCCTTGATCCCTTTATATAGCTTGGCTGAGAAAAAAAATAACAGGAAAAGGCATTTTACAAATATTTTGAAAGCTAAAATTCCAAGGATTTCAAAACCTTTTCACACAATTTTTCTCTTTATTTTCAAAGAATCCACACAGAGAAAAGAGTTTTCAAAAGTCACTTATCAAAACCATCTTGAAAAGCTCGAGAAGGGCAGGTTGAGTATCAAATCCTTTTAGAAACTACCAAGAACAAACATTTTCTAAGCAAGAGCTGTTTCAAACATCTTGAGCTTGCCAAGAACATCAGCCAACAGGCAGTCACTCAGCGGAGGGAAATCAAGGAGGAGAGAAGGGAAGTGATGGGGAACCCGAGGAGCTCACACTGCTGGGGCAGCGAGGGGGAGACCCTGCTCCAAACCACCCTCTGAAAACCTGCCTTGAGGACCTCAGACCCCACTGAATCATTCCACACCCAGTCTGAAACACACCTACAGTCACTGCCCACAGACCCCAGGGAGGAGATCCCTGCAGAGACACTCTCCAAGGACACCTGGAGAGACCATCCACTTTGCTGTCCTCTGCTGCCACATCCATCCCCTCCCCAGGTGTCCTCCAGGACAGAAATTCTGAGCTTCCCACGCAAAAGCTCAGGGAAATCACCCTTAAATGGAGACTTTTAGGCCTCAGGTAAAGTAACCATCACCAAACAAGGGAATACATCAAGAAAACAGCAGCTCTCCAGCCACCACCACCACCACCCGCCCCCACCGTCCTCCAGGAACCCCCATTGCAGGACTCCTCACTCAAGCACTGTTGGCTTTACAAGCCTGTCTACACCACAGAGCAGCAGTGCAGCGCCACGGAGAGCATCAGTACACAGCTACGCAACCGCCTCCCGCTCCGTGGGGTGCACCAGCGTTTCAGGGGATTGATTTGTTTGGGGTTTTGTATGTGTGTGTTTCCCCCCTGCCTTCTCCAGCGCTGATCAAAGCCAGATCAGTTAAGGCAGCATCAAAAGTTCATGTCTCTCCTGCTAGGGTCTCCTTCAAAGTTCAGTGGAACTGCTTAAGCCTTCACAAAAGAGGCTTGAAGTTTTGACATTTCAAAAATCATTTTCCAGAACACAACAGGATAAAACAGCTCCGAAGAGATCTCTAACAAGGGAAAAGAACAAAGCGCCCAAAAGACAGCCAAAAGGGTTTGCCTTTTCCTTTCTCCTTCTCTCTCTTTTTTTACCCCAAGGGAAAAGATCAAAAATAATTTTTTCTGAAGAATTTCTATTTCTTCCTCCCTCTGCTCTTTTTGTCTTCTTTGGTCCATTCACTGTTTCTTGGCCAATGAAATTCCTTTTCAACTAAAATTAGTATTTTGTGTGGGAAGCTACAGGAGGTCATACTACAGGTTGCTATTAATGTGTCCATCCCTGTATTATCATGCAATTATAATCCTGTTACAGGTATTTAAACACTGGAGGAAAGATTATCCCTCTTGCTCCATTCTATAGGTACAAAGAATAACCTTATTTGATTTCTTTAGAGACCTTTTTTTTTTATTTCCCTTGTTGAACTTGAAAGAGTATTTCTTAAAAAGACAACTCCTTTCCTATCAACTCTCGCCTCCTGGTCCCAGGAAATGAAAATTTCTGCTGCTTAAATTCCCTTCAGAAAATGCAGAAGAACCAGACCCTGGCTGCCCAGGACACACACACACACTGACCTTTGTAAGCAAACCGGGCTTGGGGCAGGACTGCACCCAGACTAACACGGGGCTCAGCTTCCCCACCCCTCTCCTGCTCAGCACAGAACTAGGTAATTTTGGAATCATTTAAACTCTTCAGAGTCAAACCCTTACTCCTACATTTTACTCTGAATCCAGGGACAGTATCGCACCAGGTTGAAATCCAAGTGATCCACTTCATCTTGGTTTTCAAATGGTTTTCCCTTGGACACAATGAAATGCCTAAACGGAAAGTTATGACAGCAACTTCCTAAAACAACAAAAACCCCTTTCATCCCTTCCGCCAGTTTATATCACAGGCAGTGCTTGACTCAAGGATGTATTTTCAGCACTTCACACACAGCAGTGGGCTGCTCAGGCCAGCGCTCCCCAACCCGCTGACGATTCGGCCCAGAGACCCCCATCCCTCGGAAACGCTGTCAATCCTGCCAGAGCTTTTTCACTCCGATACAAATCTGTCTGTAATTATAGCTCTGACTAGAAGCATCTTTCCTGTGGGAGGAGCAGGGTTACATTTTAATTGTTAAATTGCGCTTTCTGGATAATTCCGACAGACTCTCTCTTTGGGTTTTCCTGGCAGTCAATCTTGATTTCGCCAGGGCTGAACTTCTCTCAAGCAACACACATATTTAACTTTATACAGCAGGTAATAGCTCGGCTGATTTTCCCCAAAACCAAGTGAGGTGGCATCTTCCCACCCCTCCCTCGTGGTCAAGCTCACGCTGCAACAAGATCGTCCCTGGTGTTAGTAGACAATATAATAGTGTGAGTGTTAGCAACAGCACACCTCTGGCCTCAGTAGGCATCTAGGCCAGCCACGGCTGAGACGGAAATTAAACTCCTAAAGAAAAGCTTCTCCTTAATGCTTCATATCTCCCAACTCCCACGCTCCAGCCTAGGGCTCTTCCTCAGTGATGCTCTCTAGATATTGGACAAGGGTTCGAGGAAATCCAGCGTAAATCTAATCACATCACAAAGTATATAACGGATGAGGTGTGATAAGCTTTAAAAAACATAAAGTGTGTGAATGGAGATGTTTCACCCAGCACCAAGACCAAACATCCTATCAAGACGGCAGAAAACACAACCAAGAGGCAGCACGTGCGAAGTTAACACACCGCAGGGCCGACGCCAGCTATCACATGCTCACCGAGAGCTTGCACACCAGCAGTGCTACTTGCCGGGAGAATGATAAAACTCTTGTTTGAAAGCAAGCACAGCCCAAGCCGGCTTCCCGGGGCTGACCCACCTCCCCGCTGCAGGCAGGCAGCGCCTCACCCTGCAGAAGTCAATGCTTGCATCTCTCGATCTAGGGAAGAGCAGGTTAGTTGATCAAAGATGTTGTGCCTTGCTGCAGCCTTCCCTCAGGACCCCTCCCAAACCAGAGGGGAGATGGTGCGGGTAGAAGCTCAGCAGGCGCCGGGAGATGCCACCTCCCCAGCACTGGGCTCAACCTCGCCTTCAGACCGCAACAGCTCCCAGCTCTGACACCACCCAAATATCAACACCGACACCCCCAGCCTTGCTCTGGCAAATCCTGCAATGAGAACAGAAGAGGCATTTGCCTTCCCTCGCAAACCGAGTGCCCAGCAGCCGGGTGTGCCCGTGGCAGGCACGGGCTGGGGGGGCCGGGGCGGGCACCGGGACTGTCCAGGGC
>NW_010421479.1:33721-37049 GCF_000710305.1 Buceros rhinoceros silvestris | reverse complement strand
GCCGGGCCGGCACAGGGAACTGCCGAGCGCAGGATCGCAAGCCTGTCAAAGGCACGATAAAAACATGATGTACTTCAGCCTCCAGAATCTTATTAGTTCTTCATGCAAAGAGCGTTTGCACCATAAAACCGTCTTGGAATCCCTTTGATCCATGCTGATACAGTTTATAAATTGATGTTAATATTTAGAGTTCATGTCTGGAAACGCTGCAGCCATTTGCTCACATTTTCCTGCCAGCCGAACAGGCGTGGGAACAGGAGGAAGCCGTGATGCAGACACGGAGGTGACCTGGTGATTAAGAGCCGACAGAATTAAATGCAATCTGTAAAGCTGCCCCCCAAACACAGCCACCTTACCAGAAACACGCGGCGTCTGGACCAGCCAGAGCTGGCAGCGAGTCTGCAACGGAGCAGTATTGCTTCTGCCGAAGCCCTGAGCCAGTATCCGTACAGCAAAACGGGCACATCCGCAGCAGAACAACGCCAAGGGGAGAAAGCAGCACGGAAAGAAAAAATCTGATTTCAGCAAGCAAATTCCCTCTGGTGATTTCAGAGAGGGTTGGTGGGCCTGGGACCAGCTGGAGAATATGTGGGACCCCAATGGCAGCATCTCTCTGGAAGCTCAGAGAGATGTTTTTGAGATCAGATCCATTTTTCCATCCTAGTATAAACCCAGGGTGCTTCACGCGTAAACCAAAGAGCGTCTCCAGCTTTTCCTTGCTGTCAAAAGCAACAGGGAGGCACCCAGTCCCCCATCTCATTTCACCGCGGCCGCATGCACAGCACGCACTGAGCACACGCGCAGGCGAGCGCCTGAGGACACAAGCTAATGCCTGGTCACCTCGGAGGGCTGCAGAAGATTGAGCAGGAGATGTCAAAAGCAAACAATTTAAAGCAACACATTTAATTAAAAGCAAAATGAGAAGTTGTTGCCAGTCTAACAATTGCAGTCTGCAGAGCCCCGTCAATCTTGGGGGAAAATTAACACACGCTGCTAATTGCAGCATCCAATTCCATCGGCATCTTGGAGGAAGCAGTGGTGGGGGGAAGGTAGGAAATAATCTTCAGACGAAACAATTACCGATCAGCTCCATGACAATCACGGAGCATCACTGCTCAGATGGGCAGACATGGTCGCGTGAAGCCTAAAGGGAAAAAACCAAAAGAAGCCAATAAAGCGTCTTCCAACTCTGCTATCTTGTCAGACAGTCAAACCCAGAGCACGGGAGTTCCACCACCCGCCGCTCTCCTGGCTTTGCACGGGACGGGGGTTGTTTTCCTCCCCCACTGCAGGGCAATGCAGTCCTGAGAGGATTTACCCATGTTTGCAGGAGAGCTGGAGCAGAAACCCGGGTGGCTCAGAGCCGAGCCCACCACGAGGGCAGCGCCCGCTCATGCGTGCTCTGCTCGCTGACCTCCACCAACACCCTGTCTGCTGTGCAGCAAGGGGTCACATCTCCTGAAATGTGTGCCAGGGAAGAGGTGGGGAGGGGGTTGCAAATGCCTGGAGATGTCTTTGAACTAACAGAAACCTGCTTTACGCCCTTTATTTTATTTTCACTTATAAACGAAGTCCTACAAGCCCCTCACTAGAAGTGGCTCTTGTTCTCTTCTGTACACACCGGAGGATCTCACCTACCTCTCCCACTGAAGTTCCCAGCTACAAACATCCACCCGCACCATATATAACCTCTTCGCAGGCTGTAAAAATGGGAAGCTTTAATTGACACTATATTTCAAACTGCTGCACAGCAAGGACACACTGCAGGCCGAGTTCTCCAGGGCACCTTCCTCCAGCCCTGCCTTCCCTGCAAGCCACTCCCGTTGCTGTGGCTCTACTTTTTGAATTATTACTTACAAGAAAGACGAAACCACCCAGCTATTGAATGTACAGAGCTGAGTGGCTCACAGAGTCGTAAGGGCTTTTACTGCTCAAATGAAGGGGCTTCTCTTTCCTTTCTTCCCTCCTTTGACACTGCTAAAGGGTCCTTTAAATAATGTTTTGCATTTCCATATCCTCATAAAAGCCACTACAAGCCTTTCCATAAATCCGAGCTGTCTCCAAAATCAGAACGATGCCTCCTGCTCAGCTCAGGCAGAGACTGCCCCAGAACACAGAATCACAGACTGGTTTGGGTTGAAGGGACTTTCAAAGCTCCTCCAGTCCGACCCCCTGCAGGGAGCAGGGACATCTGCACCCAGAGCAGGGTGCTCAGAGCCCCAAGGGCCAACCTGACCTGGGATGGTGCCAGGGATGGGGCTTCTCCCACCTCTCTGGGCAACCTGGGCCAGGGTCTTATCACCCTCAGCGTCAAAAATTTCTTCCTTACATCTAGTCTGAAACTCCATTTTTTTGTTTAACCCATCACCCCTTGTCCTGTCACAGCAGTCCCTGCTAAAAAGTCTGTCCCAATGTTTCTTACAGCCCCTTTCAGGCTGCACTAAGGTCTCCCTGGAGCCTTCTCTGCTCCAGTCTGAACCCCCCCAGCTCTCTCCCCTCTCCTCCCAGCAGAGGGTTCCACCCTTGGGTCATTCCTGGCCCCGCTCCAACAGGTCCACGTCTCTCATATTCTGGACACAGCACTGAAGCGGGGTCTTACCAGAGTGGAGCAGAGGGGCAGGATCCCCTCCCCTCGACCTGCTGGCCATGCTGCTGGGGATGCAGCCTTGCATGATGCCCTGGAGCAGCAGAAGGGAGGAGATGGAAGCTCCAACCATCACATCCTAAGAGCAGATTTAGAGACACTGACCCATTTCTCAGAGACAGGAGGCCCCCAGCCTTCCCTGCCAGCCACAACAGCAAAGACCACGGCAGCTCGTGACAGCCTTTCCTGGATTGGGCCGCCCTGTGAAACGAAGGCAGAGCGGCTGTACAAACCAGGCAAAAATTGCTGTGAGGGGAGACGAGCCAGCAGGGAGGAAACCCATCAAATGAACAAAAGGAAGAAAATGAACTGAGAGAGAGAAATAAGGGCAATAGCGACAGGCTGGTTATTAATGCTGCTGCTTGGAATATATTCTCCCAGCCTTTGCTGCCAGTTGGCTCCTGGTCCCACTCCTTCCTCTCCTCTTTTCCATCCTGTGACTCCAGCAGACGCAGGAGCTTCTCTTTCTAACACCATTGCTCACTACGGAGGAGAAAGCTGCTTTCCTCTGAGGCTGGAGACATTTGGTGGGGCTTTTTCCTCCCCTCCTCCTTTTCCCAACTTGGCTTTGGCTCCTGGCGCCCTGGAGCTGGCTGGCATCTATTTAAAGTTTCCTTCAAAAATGAGTCTTCATCTGCTAGAAGAGGGATTTCTTTTAGCCTCTTTTTTTGGCTTTTCATGCAG
>NW_010421479.1:20196-33655 GCF_000710305.1 Buceros rhinoceros silvestris | reverse complement strand
TCATCTGCTAGAAGAGGGATTTCTTTCAGCCTCTTTGTTTGGCTTTTCCTGCAGAGGTGCTGGGAGCTGCTCTGCTTTAAGGTTTTTCCTTGGCTACTGGCATCTACTGAAACAGCACATTTCACAAAGGAAGGAGGGGGCACCCTTCTCTCGCACGGGAACTTCTCCCATGAATGCCCCATCCCTGCCTTCTCATCACGCCAAACACAAAGGAGAGCAGCTCCAGCAACCAGGCTGGTGAAGTGCATGGCAACGTTTAGAAGACACGATGCACCCATCGGGCGCCACAGGAGAAGTTGTTTTAAGACTGATCAAAGCTCCCAGGCTCAGTTGGGTCAAAGACATCAGCTCTGCCATTGCTTGGCTCACGTGGGGGATGCTCATGCCAAGCCCCTTTTGCATCCAGGCAAAAAGCAGGTTTAAACCCACCCAGCAGATCATCAGGGAGAAGCAAGTCCCCTGTTTTCCATCAGCTAAGACTCCGGGTACCAAGCCTCTGCTAACACAGCCAGCCACGTTCTTCCTGGGTATCATTAAAACTTCCCAACCCGGCTCAGTTCTGTGATGTCTTTAAATGTTTTATAATATTTTGCTGCCAGCTGGGCACTGCCTTGGGATTTGTTGTTATTCAAAAAGAAGGGACATCTTGAAAAGCTTTTCTCTTCCTGGGCAAGGGACTCTGCTGCCGCATAAACTGGGGAGATTTCAGCAGAAGTGATAGCCCCGGCCAAGTGTCTTGGCTGCTGCTATGTGAAGAATTTGACTGTTTCTCATAAAAATATTCCAAAAGTTTTCACAGTTTGTAATTATATTTTACAGTTTCATTACAAAGCTCATTTTAATTCTTCTCCAAACCATCTTTACCAGTCCTCTTGCCACTTTCTCTTCAGAAAAGTCATTAAGTCAGGACTGGAGATCATCCCATTTCCCCCAGTTTCAAGGATATTAATCTGTTTTATTGGTATTTCATTGTCATTTCCATTTGAGTGTTCTCAGTATTTGCATAATTTGCACTGCCACCCCTTCCCAGTGACAAGCACTGGCTCAGCTTTTCGCTTGCATGGCACAGAGTCACGCTGCATTCTGGTTTATTTTCTTTTTTGAGGACACACTGTCTTCCTGGGGTGAGAACCACAGGCTGGGAGCTGGATGCCGAGGTCCATCACCACCTTCAGCAAGCACCAAAACCAGTTGTGAACTCCCAGTCCAAGCGACAAACTGGCCAGTGCCCATCTCAAAGGGACACGGTTTAACACTGGAGCAACCTCACTTCCCAAGTGCAAAAGAGCTTCTGTTCTCCAGCTAATTAGAACAACAATGTGTGAAAGCTTCAGAGTCTGTACGTGCAGCCTGGACAATCTTTAAAGCCTTTTAGAAACAGGTCAAGGCATAGACAAGTCCCTTGTTTCAAGTTACACCTTTTTCACCACTCCACTGGCGTTCAGTTCCTCCAATCTGAGACCACAAAGTGGACGCTCTCCTCCTCTTTCCTGTAAGGACCAAGCTTTGACCATCGGCATAGCCACCTACCCAGAGACTGGGTTGTTATTTCCAGGGGCATCCTCGGGGATCGGAGCAGAGGCAGCCTCACACACCAGCACGGAGGCATCAACCAGCCACGCACCGGTGCAGACACAGAAGTGGGGTTAATGGGGCAGCGAGGGTGAGTGGTGGGGCTGGGGAGAGCCCGTGCTCTGTCAGTGCGGCAGCGCGGGTAATGTCCTGAGGGCGCATATCACGGACCAAGAAGAAACCACTCTTAGCAGGGCTGAATCCACTTCAGACACACTGTTGAGTCCCTCCCCACCACAAAGTGATGTTTTAAGGCGGTCTTCATCACCCCTGCTGCTGCGATGCCGCTGCACCTCTTTAACCATCTACCTCTCCCCAAAATATTAATCCCCACAAGCTGTCCTCCATCCCAGCCCCCAAAGCGGGGGCTGTGCAGGAGCTGGCCACGCTGGGACACCCCAGCCAGTGGGGATGCACCAGCTCCAGGCAGCACTTTTCTTGCAGAGAAAAAGTGTTCCCTCTGCGTGCCCCAAGCAGCAAGACGAGTGCAGGAGCTGAGGAATTGGAACTGACTGAATAATGGGTCCCTTCTGCCGGAAGAAAATGAAATTTGCCCTCATGTTACCGAAAACTTGCACTTGAAGCTCACTGCACATTATAGAGAAAAGGTCAGTGAAACACAACAAACGCAACGAGCCCAGTTGGAGAAAGCAATAAATAGTGACAGCAGCCCTCATCTAATTTTTCAAAGCATCTCTGCCTTTGCTCAAGCCCTGGCAATTTCACTTCGCGCTGCTGCAAGGGGCGGGGACGAGCAGCTTTGCTGCTGCAGGACAGGAGGACGGCTGGCTGGGCTGGCTCCAGGGCTCGTCAGGGAGTTTGGAGTTAAACAGGAATATCCAGCAGACAATTAGTAGTAGTAGTAATAATAAATAATAATAATTAAAGACACAATTAAAATTTGAGCTTTGGGCTCACAGATGTACTTTGCTCCTCTGGGAAGAGGGATCTCTGCAGCTAAACACAGCCAGAGCAATTCCCAGAGAGACCCTCACGTCCCAACACACCCGGAGGGACAGCAGGGTCCGAGTCCCCGCAGGGTCTTACCATCCGCGATGAAGTGCTCGGGTACGTGCAGCGTCACCTTGACGGTCAGCGGGCAGGAGAGCTGGGAGCCGCACACCACGGCCAGGATGCAGGAGCTGACCGCGATCAGGGTCAGCGCGGTCTTGTTGACGGGGCTCTTCATCGAACCTGGAAGGCAGAGAGAGGGGTGGGTGGCCAAAAGGCAGAGCTGTACCAGGGGCTTGCTCGGCCTCCCCCTCTTCCTGCACGGATGCAGCAAAGCCCCAGCCCCGGGGAAGGGCAGACGTTGAAAACAAAGACGTCAGCTCAGTAGCACTGGAAGAGCTCCTGAGGTCTGCAAACCCCATCATCCCCCTCACACCACCTTTGGCTGGATTTTCAACATTTCTGTTGTTTCAGTCACTGAGCTACATGAATCTTGAGGACTATATTTTCCTCGAGGAGAGAGGAAACCTGCTCAAAGCCCTATACAGACCCTCTGCCTCGGAACCCTTCCCCCCCAGAGCCGTTCACCTGCTCGGCTCCCCCGGCAAAGCTGCTGTCTCTTCTCATCAGCCTCAGCTTATTTGGCAAATGTTGCCGAGCCACAAAAAATAATCCAGCCAAATTTGAGGGCTGCCTGGACTACGGCATAGTTTGCTTTCCCATAACACCAGGAGAAATCTCCACCTGTAGATGTTATATAGTACTGATGAGTGTTAATTATTTACACAAATATATACAAGTATTCAGTCATCACAGGGGGACTTCTCTGAACAACAAAGCAGCCTACAGAGCCAACCGCTTTTGACAGACAGGAGGTATTACAGAACAGTTTTATTTTGTCAGACGCAGAAGCTCATGGCATCTTCCGCAAAGCAGTTCAGTATTTTCCGACACAGGAAAGCCGGCTGCAGAAGCACGCACCCAGTCCCCAGCAGGCACCCACACCACATGTGGGTCACTCTCAGGCTGCCATCCCTTGTCTTGATGGCCACGTGCCTGGCACCAGGGCTACGAGACGCCTGCACCACAGAGTAATCCCAGGAGGCTGGGGGGATCCCATCGCCCCACAGCTCCGCTCAGACCATCACCCTTGCCCAGGCTTGGTTGGTGGCTTCAATTTTATTTGGATTTTTTTTAAGCATTGGGTTAAAGTCAACTAGGAGCTCAGGCATCCACAAGTCTAGAGAGGGCAGCAGCAGGTACGAATCCACCGGGAAACCCTCATGGAGCAGCGCGACATTAAGCTGTCTGAATCAGCACTCGGATGGGACACAGCAACTCCTGAATTCTGCAGGGAAGGGCGTGAAGCTGGGCAATAGAGTCATCAGGAGAGACCTCGCTGCCCCAGGAGATTCAGATGCTCTTGGGCACAGACCAGGAGTGCCCGTGTGTCCAGACAAGACACCCTCCAGGAGAAACTGTCCCCAGGCCGCCATTACTCCATCAACAGGTCTCCACTGCCTGAGGAGGAAGCAGCGCTGGAGTCTGCATCCTTGGCGCACCACTGGTCCCTCCCCATCCAGCCTCTCTGGACCTGGGGGCTGTCCCAACTGCACTGCATCCCCCACGGCCACCCATCTCACACCAGTGCTTTGCTTTGCTCAAAGCTAACAAGAGACACCTCTCAGAGCAGCTAGTTCCCTTCTCCAGTACTTGGGACACCAGTTAAAAGACACTTGGGGCACGTGGCAAAGCAGAGTCCAGCAATTAACCCCCATCACTGCACGGTCTGTATGGTGCGGCTGAGACGACGGGGCTCCTGGCAGACCTGACCTTGTCTTTGCTCAGGATTCAGGCGAGGACGCATATTTATTTTTGGAAACCAATCCAGCCTCACCAGCCCTCACTATCTCATCAGCAAAGCAGGATTTAAAAAGCATCAGTTTGAAAATTGAATGGGAAATGCATCTGGCAAGTTAGCACTTGCACACCCTCTCATTTGACCGAAGCTGCTGTTAGAGATGCTGGTGCCAGGGCAGGGATCTCCCACTCGACACAACCTGCGTTTTCCAGGCAGGACAGTGTCCCCCACCAAAGCATCCCCTGCCAAAGGATGGAGCCTGCACAGTGGATGTTCCAACCCCCACTTGCAGAGCAGAAGTAGCTGATCTGCTGGAAAACAGCCCCATCGCTGCGACCAACAGGAGTGTGCAAATTATTTATGAAGCATCTTTTACTCTCCTTACATATGCATCATCTAAAGAGCCTTCCCACCCCTACTTCACAGCTCTATCGCCGATCTCCTGTGCCCTTCACCTTGCAATCCGTCTTTTTTCTTCCCAATCTTTATTCATACCATCAGCATAAGTTAGCACCTCCTTGCGAGGCAAGCTCGTCCTCTCGCTGGGCACACTGTGCCTGCCACAAACCCTGTGTTTGCTTAAAGTTGCTGCACGAATGCAAGAAGAAAAAAAAAGAGGAAGAAAAAAAGAAAAGCCTCCATCAGGGTAATTGGACACAGCCAAGAATACAATAGAGCAGAGAACACTGGATTTTACCATTATAAATCACCTTTCAATCCAGGGTCTTAAAGTGCTTTGGAAACATTAAATCTCAAATCCCTTATGAGTTAGACAAGTATTATCCCCTTCTCACAGCGAGCTTGAATCACAGGTACGACAGCAGCTTTCACCATCCTGCAGCTGCGGCGGAGCTGGAGGAACCACTGGGATCTGGGAGCTCCCAACCCCCATGGGTCCATGTGGCTTCTTTCCCCATCACTAACAGCAGCAGGACACAGGAACTTGAAACAGCAAAAAGTCCATTACAGCTCAATGTGTATGAGCTTGGCTGCCCAAGGAAAGGCACAATGTGCTACACATCTCCTACAACTACCTTCCGCGCTACTCTGCCTCCTGCTCCCTGCTCGTTTCCATCACAGCGCTAATTATTGACCTCTAGAACTGCCTGACATTGGCTTTGACCAACTGAACCAAAGCAACGGGTCTTCTGCTTGAGCAGAAATCGAATTTCCAGCTCAGCTCTTTATTGCTCACGGCCAGTTTGCTGCCAGGTTTGAAGGGAGGCTGCTGGGAAAGCAGATCCTTCCCTCCTTTAAAGGAAGGGACCTGGCTCCCATTTTCCATTCCATTGTCTGCTCCTTGCACTGCTGCTGCTCCAGCAGAAGCACTCCCGTTCTGCCTTTAAACACCCACCTGGAGAGAAATAGCTTCAAGCTAGCCCTCTAGAATCACAAACAAACGTATTCCTAGCAAGCCACTGCTAACAAAACCCCCTCGGCAGGTTCACCAGGGCTTCACGCTCCTGTTCAAAAGGTGAGATGAAGTGATCCATTCCTCCCTCCCTCGGCCTGGGGAGGGGATCCAAACCCAGCTCAGCAACTCCAGCAGCACCACATAAACCACGATGCCCCAGACCGCAACTCTGCCTGGCTGAAGTCTGCTCTTGCCCTCCTCTTGTTGTCACCTCCAGGCTTTCAGGGTGGTGTTTAAACTGCAGATTTGCAAACCTGGCTCTACCAAACAAGCTGGTATCAATCTCCTTTAGCAGGAGAAGGAAGCTTAGCGGGGAAAGCAAGACCTTCATGGATGGTTGATGGGACTCCTGAGAGCCTCAGCACCCAATGCAAGTCTTCATTTGGGTCTTGCGGGGTCCAAAAAAGCCCAAGGGGGAGGTGGTGACAATGCACAGCTGAGAACAAATTTGCTCCCCAGATTTCTCTGGCTTAATAAATCCTTCACATATTGAGATGACCTCTCTATATTTTTAAAGAATCATGTTTGTTGCATTTTGGATGGTTGCAACAGCTTGAGCTGGTGCCCGAGTGCTCAGCCAGGCTGTTTTGGGGACAAAGTGATGCCCACAGGCACCCCAGAGGGGGCAGTCTGGGGGAGCAGCAGGCAGGACACACCACAAGGATGAAGAATAAGAACAAGTCACTTCTTTCCAAATGTCTCTCCCCAGCCTTTGAGAGCAAAGGAGAGAAAAGCAGAAAGGAAAGGCCAATTGCTCTGTGTCAGGGCAGAATCACACCCGAGAAGCTTGCTGCTAGTGATCCAGTAACGCCAGCTTAATGAGACTAGAATACAAGACAAGACAGCAGCCAGGACTGTGGGCTCCTGCCACCACCACCTTTCCTACCGAGGGTTTTTTTTTCTCTCCTTAAACACCAGCAGCAATTAGCCCAGCTCTGGCCTCCCAGAGAAGACGCGGGTCCCTCTGCACACAGCTCAGAAACAGTTTGCAAAGCACCGTGTTCCCCTGAAGATTTTTGCACCTGCTGCAAGATGAAGATAAATTCAAAGCCACTGGTGTAAACGCTCCGCAAACAGCCCCTCTCCAAATGCACCCTGTCTCCTTTGAAATATCTTTTCCTTGTGCAGTTAATTACTCGCTGCTTTGTACGCTTTCCCTTGCCCACCTAAAGGAGGAAAAAAAAAACCACCAAAACTCTGAGCTCATTTCTTTCTAATACCGGCAGAGCTGCCTAAATTTAAGAAGAAGGAAAAAAAAGGTATGTTCAGAACATGTATGGATTTACAAGCAACAGGAACATCCTGCGCTCTTGGTAATATGATGTTTCTAAATCAGGCTCATAAATACATGCTTGGGAGATTAGTCTATAAAAAAAATAAACTTTAATTACCCCATCTTTATCAGCACACAGCCCATGGTGTTAGCCATATGTGGGTGTTAAACACCAAGTGCTCTGCAATCTTCCCCGCCCCCCCGGCGATAATAGCATAATACAGAATGTTTCGCGGCTACTCAGATATTAAAATGTATTTCTACCACCCAACGAAGACGGGGCTGGGGAAACCGAGCAGGAGAACAGCGAGTGCCTGAACTGCTTAGCAACGCGCAGCACAGCCGCCAGCCCCGGCCGTCGTGCCGTGCCGCATACAGAAGTGCCCAGCGCAGGGCAAGCAGCACCCCCGGCAAGTAGTGAGTGAGCCCCAGTCTGTCTCGCATCCCCCACACCCCTCCGCTGCTCCCAGCACACGGCGATAGCACTGGCAGGTCAGAGGAGCTGGCTGCTCCTAATGATCCTTCGTTATGTTCCAGCAGGGGCTCGTTAATACAGTACTACAGTGTTTCCAGGACACCCTCACACACCAAAACATCTCCAGGTGTTTTACAAGTGAGGGATCATGTCAAATCAAATCAAATGCCAGTTAAGATGAGCAGCAGTGCTAGCAGGTGGCTCTTGCCATGGAGTACCCCCGTGCCAGGGAGCAGCGCTGCCCATCTCCCCTCCCTGCCCCGCACCAGCATCTCCCCACCCCTTCCACATCAGGACAGTTCCTCTTTCTCCAGCACACCATACATGAGATGGGACATCCTCCTTCCAGCCAGACACAGATCTCCCACACCACTGTCTCCACCACACCTTCATGGACCACTCTGAGCCACTTCCCTCTGAAGGTGATGGATGTTGATGCAATGAACTCCCCTGGCAGCATCTGAGCAGCGGGGCGAGAGCACAAGCAGGCATTCCATTGCAGCCCTCTCTACAAGGCCTGGCCTCAGCCCCTCCACGAGCAGGCACCTTCTCCATCGCTGCTGTGGACAAATCCCAAGCGAAGGTGCTCACATCCACAGCCGGGACGTGGGTCAGGGCTTGGGCACGGGGCTATCTCCAGCCCCATCTCCAGGGTCAGCAGCATGGGGATCAGCCCCAAAGTGGCAGCTTTGCTCCCCCTGTGCCAGGGAGAATCTTCTCACCTCCAGGAAGGCAGAGAGGCTGCACACAAGGAGGGACAAGGGAGAAAAGAGGAGGGAAGACAGCTGCATGCGTTGCTCCCCCTGTGCCAGGGAGAAGCTTCGCACCTCCAGGAAGGCAGAGAGGCTGCACACAAGGAGGGACAAGGGAGAAAAGAGGAGGGAAGACAGCTGCATTGTGCAGCAGAAGGGTGAGATCAGCTGCTTCTGGATTTACAGAGGATTTGATCTTGCTAAGCGCAGGCTGAATCAGATTAATACTATTAACATTTATGAATAACCCACTAGCAGCTAGCCGAGGCATCCTGCAGTATGACGCGGGTCGCTGCAGAAAAAGCAGCTCTGGGGCATGGGTCGGGGGAGAAGGATGCCGAGGGGTGGCACAGCCACTGCGGGAGGTTGGGGTTGGGCTGAAAGACCCCGTGGCCAGGTCAAGCTTTCCAGGACTGAGCTATGTGTGCTCTTGCTGCTTGCCCTGACAAGCTCTTGTGCTCCTCCAGCAGCCTGAGCCTCGGTTTTTTTACACGCTCCTGGAGTTCTAATGCCTCACGTACTGAATAAATGCATTTACTTCTTAGTTATACAGTTGCTGGTGGTGCTCTCCCTTTGCTCTAAAACACTGTGCCTGCAGCTCGCAGCCAGCAAATTTCTACCAGGAGCTGGAGGAGGAAGGGGGGAAGCGGAGGGAAAGGAAAAGCCCTGAAGGCTGGGCAAGGAAGGGGCAGTGGAGCAGAGGGCAGACACAGAGACGACCAAGGTGGCACAGGTTGAGATGCTGGTCTTTGCTCCATCACTACCAGGGTCACCACCGCCAGCCCCGTCTCCACCAGGATCACCACCGCCAGCCATGGTCACCTGCTCCCGGTCACCATGGGCAGGTGCTCCCATCCGCATGTCTTAGACCTCCACCAGCACAACAAAGGAGGAAGAATTTTGCTCCCGGTCACCATGGGCAGGTGCTCCCACCCGCATGTCTTAGACCTCCCCCAGCACAACAAAGGAGGAAGAATCTGCGCAAACCCGATTTGCTCTCCTAACGCTGATACATTTTTTGCATTTCTCTGGGCATAGACAATTAAAATCAATGAAGTCAGCTTCGCTTTCATGTTCTCGGTGCTGAATTGGTTAAGATAAAATCACATTAAAGAAAGAGTTACATATTTAAAGGCAGAGATTGCCTGCACTGGAATTTTCTCTTGTGCAAATCAATGGAAACGCTTCTCCCGAAATTAAGGCCTGATCTTTTTTTGTTTTAAACTCCAAATGAGTCCCAATTTTACAATATACAAACACAAAGGCAGATCTGAGTGGAAGGCTTCATTTTAAGGAGGAGGGAAAGCAATTTTCAAGACAGCGTAACAAAAACATTATTCCTACAGGAAAAAAGAGGGAAAAAAAAGTAATCATTATCTATGAAATAGCTTGTGTTGAGTCACAGTCCAGGGAGGATTGTGCTCGGCGAGCGAAGGGCTGGCCAGACAGCTGATTTCAGGGGCAGGGAGGGAGCAGGGAATGGGGCCAGGCTGCCAGGGAGGCTCAGCACCCAGCGGGAGATGGCCCAGCACCCAGCCAGCTGCCCATCACCGCTGGTCCTCCACCACGCTGCCCACGCCAGCCCTGCCTGCTCCCTCCTTGACACCCCGCAGGCAGAGGCCGGCTACTGACTGCGGGCAGCAATCGCCAAAGCCAGACATGAAAAAGCAAAAAGCTCCAAAAATCCCAGACAAACCATCTTTCCCCTCCCTCATTTTTGGAACAGATGCAAAATGAGCCAAGAGGGTGGGACTAAAATCCTCTGTTCTGCAACAGCTCCCCAGGGTTGAGGCATATCCTCTCCGTGCCTCAGTTTCTCCTACAGCCAAGCACCGTGCGACGCCCACCGCCCTCCGCCGCCTCCCAGCCCTCCCCCTGCTCCAGCCAGCAGATGAATCCATCGTGTCACGGGCGCGCCGAGCAACGGCACCGAAACGTGTCTTCATTTTCCAGCCGGCGCTTACCCTCGCCCTCCTCCCGCCCGCATCCAGCGCTGTGTTTGTGTTCTGCTTCCTGGGAAACAAGAGGCTCGTTACCATGCGGAGGGCGACAGCAGAGCGATTAGTGGAATTTGTTACCCACATGCTCTGAACAAAATTAAATTAAAAGTGCTGCTTTGCTGTCAAGATAAGGGCCAAGCCGGAGAGATAATTTTTCACTCTCAAACACTCAATTACTCGCTGAGGCTGTATCAGATACAATCAAAAAATAAATAAATATATAGGGAGACCCACGCTGCCTCCAGGAACAGATGTAAAAGCCGTTATCTCTAGCACAGTCCAGGGAAGTTAAAGAGCCTGCAGCTGCCATGGCTCCACGACCGCTTTAATTGTGGGAGCCTGCAGCTGCCATGGCTCCCCGACCGCTTTAATTGTGGACCCCTCCACTCTCCAGCTCACGCTTGGCAACCAGCTTCCCACAGCTCAGTACCCCGGGCACGGGCAGGAGCACCCCCATACCTACAGCCACCAGGGACGTAGGGACCGAGGAGGCTGCTGGAGCAACCACAGCCCAGCTGCCCCGCCCAGACAGAGTCTAACAGAGATGGAGAGGGGCTAAGCGTGGGTGTTCTGGGCTGGTGCGGAGCCTGCTTGCTCTGCAAGAAAAAAAAAGCCGTCGTGCAAAAGCACCACATTTGTTTGCTCACTGGAAGAAAACAGCATCTGTGACAGAGCTTTTGAAAGCCACAGGCTGGGAATGAACAAGGTCCGTCATCGGCACCAGCGACCCGGGGCAGCGCAGTGCTCGGGTACAGCCTGGGTGGTGGGTGCACTCTGGTGCTCTGGAAGGTAAAGACAGGCTGGTGTCGTGAAGGTATCTTCACCCGCAGAGATTTGAGGATATCCAGCTTGCACGGGACTCCAAGTTGTCCCCTCTGGGGTGCTCCTCCCTGGCCTCGCAGTGAGCAGCATGGCTCCATACGCCATGACCCAACTGGTGCGCGCCAGCTCTGACCCACCTGTCTGTCCCTGCAGTGCATGGCTGTGCGTCCCCTTCCCAGGAAAGCCAGGGCATGGCTGGCTGACCACATAGAGAGGGAACGGGCACGGGGCTGCCACTGCCATCAGGGAGGGAGAAAGCTCTTTGAGACAGACAGCCAGCAGAAGATGGACAGACTCATTACTCCCTCTTGCTACCATAAGCAACCCAAATCAACACGCTTCCTTTATCACCTTTTATCTCCCATTTGATTCCCGATGACATCTCCCCCAGCTGGAAGGCTGCCAGCACCGTGAGCCAAACCCAGTGCAGACCAGGGAGGTGATTCCCCGAGGAGCACGGCAGAGACGGGGCAACGCGCAGCCCGCGGCTTTTGCTCAGCCCCAGCGAGGCCAGGGGGACCAGCACAGCACAGAACCATAACCAAATTTCATTCTACATTTCGTTTAGTTCCCTATGAAATAATAAGAGTCTGCTGCCTCCAGAGACAGGAGAGGATCAAAGCGAAGCTTCCTCATATGTAACAGACTTCGAATACCTAATATTCCCTTATAAAAGACCTTGTTTTAAACACCAAATACAGAGGCAGATCAAAGCTCAGCTTCTCATTTCTCTAACAGCCCTCAGAAGACTTTGCCAGCCAGCAAGGCACACACATGCGTGTGCACACGCGCCTGACACCAATCCAAGGTACATAATTGGACTCTGCTAATTTGTCTAAACCATCACTGCGTGCTATGGAACCAGACAGGTGCCTTGTTCGTGGAGACCTCAGCCGAGAAGCATCCCAAAAGCATGTCCTCCCTGCCCTGGGGTGCTGGGGAACTCTCCTGGAATGGGAAGATACCACCTGAATGAAAGCCATGCATGAAAACATCTCTTAGCAGGCTGCAGTAGAGGCGATGCCAAGAGGAGTGATGCGATCCCAGCCTTGAGCATGGCAGAGCAGGCTCAGGGTGGGGTCCAGCTTGGGCTGAAGCAGATGCCAGAGCCTGGCTGAAGAGCAGCAGCCAGCTGAGAACGTCCAGTGAGACACCCCAGCTGGGTCACTGTGCTGGGTGCCCTCCAGTACATCCCAACCATCACCCTATCAACAGCATCGCTTTTTGCTTGCACCCAGCGCTCCATTTTGTATCCGGTTTCCAGCAACTGTACCTGACCTTTCTGCCTGATGGGGGGAGCAAGTTCAGCCCCAGTCCCAGGAGCTCGCCTGCCGCCGCAGGGACCCCCAGCAGGTCCCAGAGACTCAGACACAGGACCCTCAACAGGTCCCAGGGACTCAGACAACAGCTGGGCTGCAGTGTCTCCATATACCACCGTCACTTTTCCTGCCTCAGTTTCCCCTAACCCAGGCAGCTGCACAGCACCTGCTCTGCAGACTCAATGCAATACCCATTTACTCTTCATTTGTCCCTTAGAAACGTTCTCCTAGAAGGGGGTTTAAAAGAGTGGGAACATTTCTGCGTCCCAGGGAAGCAGACGGAGGGGGAAGAGGCTTACTTGCACCCCTCCTCTCCTCACCAGCGAGCCAGAGGGCTCACTGGACTTGCTGAGCCCTTGCAGAGCCAGGCAGCCCAAAGCTCGGGGATCAACCCACGGCCGGAGGGAGTTACAGTGCTGCTGCTTTCCTCCCCACAATCCTTCTCTCTATTCGAGCAGCCACTGGGCAGGCACTGCTTGCAAAGGCAGACCAAGAGCTGAACACATTTTGCTGGGCAGGAGACCATCGCCACCCTGGAGCAAGAGGGATGGAGCAGGAGCGATGCACTGTGCAAGTGAGGTTTGTGCACAGGGCTCTGCCTCCCTGGTTGGCGGGGGTTGCTATTAGTATTTTCTGCTGGAACTCAGAGTGGGACCTGACTGAACACATCTCACACTGCTCAGGAGAAGAGAGGAACTGAGGAAGTATCAAAGCTTGGTATCACTCGCAATGGGCAGCTGGGGATGTGGATTAGCATCTCTACAGCACTGGCAGCTCTCTCGGGTGGAGATTTCAGCACTGGTAAAAGGTGCTATGACTGAGAGCCTCAGAGCCAGGAGCCACCGACAAACCAGAGCCGGCACACAAAGAGGGTCCCACGCTTCCCAATTCTGCCGGGAGAGTGGGAAAGGAGAGAACCAGTCCTCCTAGCAAGCAGAGCCCTGGAGCGCACACACCTATGGTGAAGAGGTTGCAAGAAAAAATCATTTCTGGAGAATCTCATGGAGTCAATAATGAGGA
>NW_010421479.1:16410-20043 GCF_000710305.1 Buceros rhinoceros silvestris | reverse complement strand
CCAGAATAGAGCGCCCGGCAGCCCACCAGCCTCTCTCAGGACTTGTTTCACTTGGAAAAGCAAGAATTAAGTCCAAATTCCAGCTCCCTTGGGACTGCAATGCTAGTCCTGCTGCCAGCGCTGCCATCCAGAGCAAGGTCACACTGACCCACCAAAAAGAAGCAGAGGGTGGAGAGTTGGCGTGGGCACAGGCGCAGGGCTGTAGTGGACAAAAGGGATGCCTTGCTGAAGGTGGGTATGAACAAGTCAGCTGCCCTGAGACGCTGGTGACCAGCATCGCCTCTCCCAGCTCAAATCCCAGAGCTGGGGCTGAGCCCAACAGCAGACAAGGACCAAGGCTCCACAGGAAAGTCTCCTCTGCATTATTTCTTACACTGTCCCCTCCTCTAACTTCTCTAGACACTTCCCAAAGACAGGGGAACGTAAGCATAAGGGAAGCCCACAGACCTAGAAGCTGGGAAGACACGTGGTGTAGCGTGCTGGGACCACAAAAGGCGATGCCTCAGTCATCTCCACCTTTGTGCCTGGACTATCCAGATTTACTTCTCCTGGTATTTCAGCACTGAAGACCAGATAACAACAGGTCTGCTGCTCCTGAGCCACCAGAACAAGCTCTCCCTCGCTTGATATTCACCTATGGGAAAGTCCCTCTAATACACCTCGCCAAGGCGCTACGAAACCTGAAGTCTGATTTCTAACAGTAGTCACACAAAGCCCACAACTACTCAACCAACTGGATTCAAAGTAAAACTGATCAACGCACCACCTAAGTGGAAACTTCCCCTTGCACCGGCTGGGATCATTGTCTTGACAGTATCAGTAATTAGGCTCAACCCTGCAAAACCTAATCCAAGGAGAGAAAACCTGAGGAATCTCTCTCCTTGGCCTTGATAACTATCTCATGACACCTCCAATAACACGCAACCATGACGAAATCGATATGGGAACATCATTGTAAGAATTAACTGTATCTGACGCTGCGTCCTTCTCTATTAGAGTTATGATCTCGTCCAATTATGGATCTTTGCTGAATTTGTAATTATGAGTTTGATACTCTGACTTCCCACTAAGCTATTGCTTTCCTTCCACGAGGGAGAGGAGAGTCAATGAAAGGATAATGGAAAACTCCTTTCAAGGACGCGGTGATGGCAAAATTCAGCTAGACAGGAGAGGAAATACAACGGGGACTTGAGGCAAGACAATTCCCTTGGCTACCCACCACCAAGCACGGACAAACCAGGTTCTCGCAGCATCACTAACACAGCTCTAACAGCCAGCTCTATGCAACCACGCGAGGCAGCTCTTCCCCCTGAATTCCCTTCAAACCCAGCCAGCGAAGCTGCCCAGGTGAACAACAGCCTACTGAAAGGAAAAGAAAGGAATTCCTCCCATTTATCTGTTCCTTTATATTTGCCCTACAAGGAAGCTTAAACAAACCACCGAAAGCCAAAGTATACGTCAATAAGGGTATTTTTGTACCTGGCATCCAGCACGACCATGTTCCGAGAGACTGACAGAGCACTTGAGCTCATGGGGAATGGTGTCAAGGCAGCAGGAAAGCAAGATTTATCCGCTTTTCATTAAACCACAGTTTTCTACACCTTGCTCATGCACCGCCTCCCCCTTCCCTTGCAGTAGCTGAAAAAACCCCAAACTTCACTGAGTTTTCCAAAGTACCCAAAGACTTTCACAACCAGCTCAGTATTTCAGAAAAACTCCTTGGGAAAAAAAAAAAACAAACCCACAAACTACTTCAGCACTTGGGAACTTCTCCCCCTGCACCAGCAACTTTCCAGGGCCGTTTCTTTTGTCCTTGTTTGCAACACAACCAAGTCCTTCCTTCTCTCACACATTTTCCCCTTAACACGGCTACATTCACGCTACAACAGGTAACTTCAACTCACAAATTCTCTCCCTGCTTTTCAGCGAAAGCTCATTTTAAACTCAGCAAGAATTTCTCACAGTTCTAAAACACATAGAAAAGGAAAAAAAAATGAACTCTCTGCCTTTCGTCAGGAACAAATGCAATAGACCCCTGTGCGTGCACGTGTTTATTCCCATGCGCAATCATCAAGCTGATCAAAGGTGTTGAGGTAATTTCACATTCAAATAAACACATTGCGAGCATTTATTAGAATGTCTAATCATGGAAACAAACGGTGCCGCGTTTGCTGCGGTGGGAGCAGGCATCTCTCCAGCGTGCTGCGCTCTGCCGATGCCCGGCTTAATACACAAAACAAATGGAGGGAGCAGACCCACCGTGCGATTCTTAAATTGCTTCCCATCGCAGTTATTTCCTGAGAGTGGTTTTTCAAACGCCGCTGCAGCAGCAGCAGCGAGGCTCGCACTGTCCTCCGCCAAAAGGCTCGGTCCGAGGGTCCTGAACAAAAATGATCCAGCGTGATGTGACCGGAGGAAACGCGGACACTGATTTCAAACTGTGGATGGTATTCTAGTTTCTCAGCTCCTCTAACTCACTAAAAAGCCTGAAGGGACTCCGTTCTACAAATCCCTTCCCCAGCCCTCATTTTGAACCTGTTCCTTTTAATTGCCTTTGTGCCGAGAGGAAGGCTGGGAAATTTCCGTCCAACAGATGCTTTGCATAGGAAATAAAAGGTAGAAATTAGGAGTTTGGAGGAAGGAATTGCCAGGGTGCAATCCCTGACAGCTGCACTGGCACCAGGACAGGGACAGACGCAGTCACCAACCACTGGTGCAGCATCAGGGAAGTGCCAGGGCGTGTGTAATAGAGCTGACACTAAGAACCATCAAAGAAAACACAGAACCTCACCAGGAAATGCTATTTATGGGTCCTGCGTGGTGCTACATCACGAAAACAGCACATCTCAGGCCCTGCATCACTACAGATTGGTATTGCAGTCCTTACCTAGACTCATGCAGTATCAGCCAGCATCACCTGGGGAAAATCAAGGTGCTCAAGCATTTTTCTTCCTCATACACTCCCGGGCATCACCACTACCTGTGTCATTTTGTACCTTTGCTGCGCCTCCGGCTCCGATACTGCTCAGTGTAGAAGGTTAGCTGGGTTTCATCATCCGCCTCCGAGCCAGAGTTTCCTTTGGCACGTCCAAACCCGATCCCACCTGCAAGCAACAGAGAGGAAAAAATCAGCCCTGTCAGCTGGGCAGCACAGCAGCGGGGGCAGCTGGGAGCTCCTCAGCAGAGTGGCCGGATTTGGCCAGCATCCACCGCTCCTGGCCCAGGTGCTCTGCTCGGGGTCACCAGAAGCAACCGGGGACTTTTGCCACTTGTGATTTTACTGGTTCCTTATTGTCCTCATCAAGAATTAAGACCCTACAATGCCAGTTGTGATGTGAAGGTAAGAAGATGCTTTCTACCCACAGGAAGGTATTTTACAAACGTATCGCCATGTATTTACACAGAAAATCTCTGAACAGAGAAGCTGCTCTCCCCAAGGATACCTACCTGATGAAGTGCAGTGAATTCAGGTGTTTGCTTCAAAGCAAACCCAGCAGAGATAAGCAGCTCTGAGGCACACAGCACCGGGGTGGGGGGGGGCAGGTGGGATGGGGACACTGAGGACCCTGCTGCATGGTGAGGGTCTGGCTTCCCTCCCTCAGCCCCCACCTTGGCCCCTCTGCTCCACCCGCT
>NW_010421479.1:15142-16263 GCF_000710305.1 Buceros rhinoceros silvestris | reverse complement strand
GCCATGGCAAGGAGCAGGCTGGCCCAAGTTTTACCCAGCACCTCCCTCCAGCAGCTGGAGACAGTGCCGGGTGCTGGAGGATGCCGGCTCTCTTCAGCCACCAGACCCACCACAGAGTGATGGATGCTTAAAAAGCAAGAGAGACTCTTAACTGGCAGAAATCCTTCCATCCTTGCAGCGTTTAAAGCAAAGAGGCCTCTGGGGGTTGACAGTGGCCCTTTAAACTGCCATTAAAATATTTTACTGTTTTTAAAAAATCCTTTATTCTAGGCAGAAGCACAATTTCCCCACTTCTTGGCAGGAGAACAGAAAACGAGTGGTGTCTTCTGCCCTCTGGAATCCTTAATCACCGTGATGAGAGGTGGCTGGCAGAGCCAGAGGGACACCAGGAGCTCTGCACGTGGCTCCTGCCCCGAGCTGGCTGTGCAGTGCCCTCGGAGGGGGGGCTTAACAAGGGGGTAGGAAGTGGCTCCACCCGCTCCTTTCCTCCTGAAAGCAGGAGGGGGCCAGTGCTTGCACACAGCAGAGTTTAGTGCTTCAATGTAGGGTCTGGGGGATTTACAGACTTGCACCCCCAACAGAACCCAGCACCAGCCCCTCTTTAGACCCCTGTATTGCAGCAACCAGCCAACATCACGATAGCCCCCCACCCAGGGACTGGGTTTTGAAGGGCGCAGCAGAGAGGTAAAACCAATAAGGCTTATTCGCATCAGCGAGGAAAATCTTAATTAACCCAGGCTTCTAATGCAGGCCCTTGGGCGACCGGCCAGGGCTGCAGCTCTGCTGCACCTCCCCTTCTCCCACCGAGCAGGGGCTGCCCTGGGCTCTTCTGCTGCCAGCGGTGCTGAGGCTGGGAGACGTACCGGTCATGGGAGGGTTTTCCCCCCTGGAGCTTGGCAAAGCCATCTCCTCTGCCCGGTAGAGGGACCTGGATGCTGCCTGTGCGGGCAGGATATCACATATCCCTCTGCCACCTTCCCATGAGCCAGACCTCATCCCTCTTGTGCAGGCAGATGGCTGAGGGTGGACAGAGGCAGCGAGCTCCAGCACCCACTCTGCTCTCGCACCCTTCCGAGGTCACGGGGCAGCCAGGATAGGCAGCAGCCGCTCCACCTGCCACC
>NW_010421479.1:11466-14982 GCF_000710305.1 Buceros rhinoceros silvestris | reverse complement strand
CCAGCCCCCTCCAGCTGCTCCACGTTTGTTTGCTGGCTGCGTCTCCATGATGGATGGTGCTGACACGTTAAATTACTCAGGCTAGATGTCTTTGGAGAGCCGGTGACAGCGATATTGCATTTTCTGATTACCCAGCACTGCGCAGGATGTATAAATACAGGAGTCGGGAGACCCGGCGCAGGTCCCCAGCCCGCAGTGGAAACGTCTCCTCTGACCAACACGTGGTGGCAGAGGTCAGCCTGGAAACACAAGTCCAGGGCAGAGAAACAGCTGCCAGGGATGTGCTTTTACGCCTCCACGCTACCAAAGATGCTGGGAACACATCTTGGTGGTGGTTTGGGGGTTCCGGAGCCCAGGTGAGGTAGCCTGTAGGATATAGGAGTGCTGATCCTCAACCGATCCCACCATAAACCTGATTTCACATCTAACTGGCCCCAAAGTCTCGCAACACCTCCTGCAGCAGCTCCACCAGCCAGCATGGGTGGCAGGCCACTCACCAGGGCACGGAGCTGAGGGTGCTCACGATGGGGCAGAGGATGCTCACAGCAAATAGCACACACATGCAGCTGCTGCTGGGGATGAACAGGGAGAGTACCCAACTAGAGCTAACAACTTTTCTCCACAAAAAAAGACGTGAAACCAAATTTCCTCCTGCTGTTTAGATTCGAGATAAAACAAAGCTTCCCCTTCTCACCCATGCCCCCACCTGGTCCCCAGGCAGTGGGGCAGGAGGCAGGGACATGGGTGAGGAAGGGGGAGCCCAAAGAAGATGCTCTCGCCTCTAATCCTGTTTACAGATTTACAAGCCCATTAATCCATTCAAATAGATCGCAGCTCAGCCAGGCTCCGGGGCAGGTCGCTCCTTTCAAGCACGACATTAATTTAGTAGGGAGTGAGGTGGGATGCCAAGGCAAACACCTCTCATATGAGCAAAGATGCTAAATGGAGACTAAGGAAACAAAATTCAGGAATTAGGGGCTCCATCATCTCCCAAAGACATTTTGTCAGCTAAAGCCAGGTGTATTTTTTAAGAAAGTTTTGTCATTGAAAAGGAAAAAAAAAACTTGACATTTTAAATTCCTTCCTCAAAGCCAGCAGGTTACAGAGCATCTAATGGAAACAAATGGGGATGCAAAATGAATAAAAACTGAGTTAAAATAAAGAAATAAGTAACAGGAACTATTTGGATAACTCCTGTCTGAGGCCAGGTTGACCTCAGATACCTAATCCCTCCTAGCTGGCTGTTATAACAGAGGTGGGAGCTCATATCCGTCCCCAGCAGTGTCACCATGGGTGAGATCTCTGTCCATTCATCCTCCTGCCCCACAGCCAATGCCAAAGGACCTTCTGCATCCCAGCCCTCCAGAAAAAGGGCCAAACCCTGTACACACCCCACTGTGGAAGACCCACAGCCTCCCTGCGTTCGCCTCACTCCACCTCCACATTTCAGCTCTGCTCCCAGGCTGCCCAGTAAAGACCAGATGAGGAGTCCCGTCCCCACTGGCCCAGCACAGCAGTGATGTCCATGTGCTGAGGGCTGGCAGGGCGATGCAGAGCTATATAATTAGCTAAGCAGAAATTTTCAGTTTAATTTATTTATCCCCCAAAAAAGCATCAGTCAACTGAAAAAACAAACATGGCCAGAGAAAGGAAAATTACACACAGTTTTAGGGAGTTACAAATAAGCAAACATTTTCTTTTGAAATGTATCCAGTCAACACAAAAACCAACAAACTATAAAGGAAAAAAAGCCCTTTAAAAACAAAGCATTCTGCTCTAGGTTGTCATTACAACGAGAGTATGCACTGGCTTCAGCTGATAAAAACTTCTCCTCCTCCTCACTGATGTTCCCTTTTCCTTCTGCCTGTGCCCAAAAAACCCACCCTGAGGCAGGAGAGGCAACAACTAGGTGAGAGCTCCAAGGCTTCCACCACAGCAAACTGGAATTGCCCTGGTCCTAGCTGGCAGGGATCCCAGCACGGTTTCATTTTCACCAAGGACCAACTCAAGGAGCCGGACACGATGCTTTGAGCTCAGATGAGGTGAAAGCTCCCGGGTGAGCCCCAAAAAAGCCTCGCCATCAAACCTTGATGCTCCGTGGGATGGATGGACAGGGCTCAGTGGGAGGCAGAGGTATCCTGGCAAAAGGCAGGGACCACAGGCGAGCCCAGCCGCGCCGCAGCTCTCCTCCCTTGGGGAAACTCCTGGCATAGCCAAGACATGTAAAAGACAAGAAGCCACAGTCCTGATGAACAGCACATCCCTTCTCAGGCAAAAGGATCTATTAACGGCTTATTTTATTCGCAGGGTGCTTTTAAAGGGCTGCCCCAGGAGAGGGCACCAGACCCCCTCTCTGCACAACCCGGCCTCCCCCAGGGCCACCTCCCAGCCCTGCAGCCCCACACCCCACCAGCCCTTGGGGTGGGTGCGCAGGGTGGGCCATCGGCCAAACTCACATCCTCGGTCCCTGTTCTGCTGCCTCTCCCTGCCTTTTCCAGGGCAGGTTCCCAGGGTGGCTGGAAAACCTTTCTCCTGCCTTTCCCTGAAGCAGTTTAAGCCCTGCTCCGA
The DNA here is from genome assembly GCF_000710305.1 of Buceros rhinoceros silvestris. Lineage (NCBI taxonomy): Eukaryota > Metazoa > Chordata > Aves > Bucerotiformes > Bucerotidae > Buceros > Buceros rhinoceros. The sequence continues at coordinate 12,414 of NW_010421479.1, read as the reverse complement.
CACAGCCAGGGATGCTCCGGGTACCAGCCTGGCTGCGTGTTGGGAAGCAGGAAATCCAGGCTCTCTTGGACACAGCATCCTCCCCTGCTGCGCTGCACAGCGGAGCTCTCCTCCGTCCAGCCCACCTCTCCTGCACCTCAGCTCTTAGCATCCTTGCTCTCCTTCTATTATTTATAAACTCTAAATGCCCTTCACTCAATAAAAGTGTTTGGGGACAAACTTTGTATGAAAAAGGCATTAGACAAAATAAAGTTACACGGTACTGTAAATGGAGAGGGTGGTGTGGTTTGCAGCTTTTTTAAAGTCAATCTTTTCGGCAAAATATGACCTTTCCCAGAGCTGTTAGAAACACTTAGCGCAGAATCAGATTTAATGACAAGCAATAGGCAGCAGTTTAAAGGCACTTAGTGCAGGGAAGCGAAGCAAGGCAAAGCTTATCCCACATTTGTTTTTGTCGGGCTGGGGCGTAGGGTTGTTTGTTTTCTGGTTTGGTTCACATCCCGTCCTTCTGCAGGAGCGGCACCGGAGCCCTTTCGGAGCAAATCCTTTCGCTGTGCGCAGGGAGAGCGCTCCAGCTGTAGGGCTCTGATGAGGTTAAGCATTAATTAAATCGAACCACGAGAAAATAATTACACATATGCATCCGTCAGGCTGACTTGTCACTACCCAGTAACAAAGTTGGATGCAAACTCCATCAGCAGAACTGTCACGCGGCTGTTAGAAGGAAATAAATGTATCCCAAACGGACAATTTCATTTAGGGGGAGGAAAAAAAAAACCCACAGATTGCAAAGGATTAATGAGGCGAAGGGGGTTCGTGTTTGCAATTGGATGTAAAACGCAAACATCGTGAGCTGTGATATCATCATTTAACCTTAATGTTCGATAGCGCTCCAACCGCTCACCCAACAGAGGGACAATTAACGGGGGTGGTAAAAACACCACCTCC
>NW_010421479.1:0-11295 GCF_000710305.1 Buceros rhinoceros silvestris | reverse complement strand
GGAAAGAGGATGGAAAGGGGCTGCGGGGAGCACGATCCCCACTGGAGACATGGAACCAACTTGCTTTTTTAGGGTTGCTCACTAATTTCTGATGATGGAGACCTTAACACCTTTTTTCTAGGGTGTGCTGGTGAGGACTCCCACAGGTGGAGACACTCCACGTCTCAGACTCCTCCTGAAGCCCACAGGGTGCACTGTGCCTTGGGCAGTCAAGGCCAGGCTCAGCTCCCCACCACCTCTGACAGAATGCTCAACCATCCGCAGAGGAGCTGCCGGGTGCAACAGAGACCCAGGGAAACCACGGTAGGGTGGGGACCCATCCTGCTCCCAGACAAGGGAACAGCCACAGCAGCACCTTCCCCGCTAACCTGGACCCTCCCCTCCAGCCATCCACTTCACTTCCACCAGAGCTGAGCCCCATGGCACAGTGGTGCAGCAAGACATCTCCACCCATCTCGCGGCACCTTTAGGACCATTGCAACCAGCTCGAAGTGCCGGTGCCCAGCTCCTCCCCACCACCTCCCCTTACCTGCATCCTGCCCCAAAGCCATTCCCCAGCCTCACATCTCACTGTACCCGAAATACACACCCAACACTCAGGAGACAGCGGGAGAGCCAAACACTGCGACAGGCACGATGGGAGGATTTGTGCCGTGGCTGCTGGGTGCGCTCAGGCTCCCAGGGAGTCCTTTGCCCATCAGGAGCAGCAGAACCAGAGTCCCAGGGAAGACAATTTGTTCTCTCCAACACTGATCTGGCCAAGCTTGCTGCTGGGGACCTGCTGGAAAGCCCAGCTTCAACTGTGCATGGCTGAGGACAGCGCATGGCTGAGGACCGCTCATGCCTGCAGCTGTGGTGGGGATTGACAGAGAGCAACCTTGCTGAGCACCACGACTAGATGGCCAAGGAGGGCACAGCAGCCAGAGCTCCTCATCCTCAGCAGACATTAGCTCATGCCAGTCTCCAAGACTTGTGCTGATGAAACTTAAGTCTGGGCAGAAATCGAGAGCAACCAAGGGCTCTCTTGTCCTTGTGCTCACTGACCAGTCAACAGCCAGCAATGGGCAAAGGAGTCCTGGGGGCAGCAGGGATGGAGTGAGGGCTGGGAAGACCTTCCCCTTCCTTGGGGCACACCCTGGCATGGTGCAGATGGAGGTTTGAAGGAAGGTAGGGGAGCACCAGCCCGTGGCGGGTGGGAGATGGAGGATGCATGTCCCCAGGGACGGAGGACAAGCAGGGCTGGCTCAGGGCCATACGCTGCTCCCACAGAGCCAGAGACTCTGCCTACAGCCGGACATCGCGTCTCCTCCTAAGCTCCACCGCAAGGATTAATTGACTTGCTCCATTAGTGACCAAAAAGCCTCTTAACTTCAGGCAGTTCTAAAGTGAAATAAAACCCAAAAAAAAAGAAAGAGGCTGGAACAGGGAATCAGGGAAACTTCACCAGACAGTCACTGTGGACCCCAAAGGACCCCCACCCACACACATGCTAAAATCCAAATACACATATTTGAACAACTACTAGAAAACAAACCAAATAATTTAAACCAGTTAAAGAGTCAGGACATTTTCTTCACACTAAATGAATAATTTATGGGCAGAGCTATAATAAAAAAACCCCTCTCCAGGCCTGTATTGCAGCAAATGTATCCAGAATAAAAGATCACATTTCAGACTCATAAATAAATGAAAACCAAAACCAACAGTAAACAAAGAAAAGTATTTTCTTCCTGACTCCCGGCGCTGCCACTAAGACCCACAGTGCACCGGGCAGGCCACGGTCAAGGCATCCTCCTGCCCAGCATCCCTGGAGAGTCCCCGATGCTGCCGCCTCCTCCTCCTCCCCCCCAGCTGGAAACATGGACCCAAACCCTCCACTCGCCTCGGCACTCGCCGCTTGACCCACAGCCTTTACCGTTTTAAGCAACAATAGCAAGAGGAGGCAGCAGTTTCCCTGGCTGAGAGGCAACACGGGGACCAAACCTTGCTCATGGGGCTGTTCCACCCAACCTCCTCCTGTTGCTCTGGTGGAGCTGGCAACGGCCAGAGCCACAAATCAAACCCGGGAGCCCCCAGCACACATTTGTGTGATGCAGCCTTTAGAGCCGTGAATGCTGCTCCCACCTTCTACGTGGCCCCTAAATTTAGAGTAAAAAAAAAAAAAAACCCTTAACCACCGGGAAAGTGGAAAGAAGAGACGTCCCAGTGACGTTGAGTTACAGCCCGAACGAATGAATGTCAGCCCTTCCCCTGAAATAAAAACGTGCCAAGAAACTGTATTTCACTCCCAGCAATCCTCGGTTAGCCAGGGCAGCTGGCAGGGACCCTGGACTCACCATGGACCTCAGTAGATCTCTGGGGGGAGCATGAGGTGGCACCACTCCCAAGCATCCTCACCAGACCATCCAGAGGATGCTGCATGGGGTTTGACCCTCTTCACCCCACCACAGAGGAGCTCCAGGGTCTCCACGCTCAGCAGTGAAGGTGAGGGGCTCCCGCCTTCCTCCCCAGCCAAACTCCTCCGGACGTGGCCAAACGCAGGGGACCGGAGAGGCAGCGAGTGACCGTGGCAGCCTACCTCGGGGCCGGCTCCGGCGTTTCCGTCTCCCCACAGACGTGCTGCGCAGCGCGGGCTGGAGCTGCCCGATCTCAATAGGCGTGTTGGTGCGGAAGCTCTCCTTGAACTTCTGCATCAGGGACTCCACCGTCTCCTGCGTCACTTCGGGAGCTGCAACAGCGGCAAAGGGACTGCAGTTAGAAGAGGACAGGCCACCATGTCCCTGCTGACACCTTCCTCACAGGGGACAGCAAGAGCCAGAGCCGAGTCTGGGGGCAGGAGCTCTGCAAGACCCTCTGAAGTCGCCCACGGGGATGCATCCAGCCCTTTCCGAGTCTTACCAATGCCACAGAAGTCAGGAAGTCACACGGGGCACTTGGAGGCCTCGTGCCCTTATCCAAGGTACAGTCTGAAGGGTTCAAAACACACAGGAACCCCCTGGGCACTGAGCTGGCTCTGGGTGGGGTTTAACTTTGTCCCAGGAGTTCAGAGTTGAACCCCAGGTTTGGCAGCCTTTGGAGGGTCGGGTACTCCTCAGCAGGCAAGTCTAGGATTAAGGAGCGATGGGCAAGGCTGGGGGGGAGCCAGGCGAATGATGTACAGCCAGTCTGGGCACGGTCCGAGCTGCAGCAGGACATCACATCACAGCTTGCTGCTATTTAAGTAACTCCCCTCCTTGCTCTCACACACCTCCTTGTCCAGCAATGCCAAAAAAAAAAATATCCCAGACTTGCCCTATGAAACTCCCACACAACGGGTGTTTACAGGAAACCACGAAACCACTCGCAAAGAGCAAAGGTGAAACTTGGGATCAGAAGGTTTGTCTTCCTGCAGGCCACAGAGGTCTCCCAGGCTTAACAAACGGTTTGGCCTCTGTCAGCTCCTTGAATAAACTCATTAGCAGAACATAACCTCTGTCCTGGCTCCATTTCGAGAGCCACGAAGTCCTTCCAATTAGCTCCCGAAGTTGCCTCTGCCTGCAGCGCGTCCGTGCGGGGCTGGCAGGGATCACCACCCCACAGCCACCCCTCAGACTGCTGGGGTACGGGACAAGGGAGCACCCTGGAGCTCCCCAGTCTTCCAGGAGTTACTGACACACGCATCACCCCACTGCACCTCCCAGGGCCAGACACAGCAGGTCCACGTGTAGCTCCTCAGGCACCCGTCAAGCTCAGGCTACGGAACTGCTCTGCCACACAGACTCCAATTCCTTTCGCAGCGTGGTGCGGAGCCACCTTAGTGCAAAATGAGAAGCTGGCCGTGCAGGACAAGGCACTTGTAACGCTAGATGAGGATCTGAATGAATGTGGAGTCTGCAGCAGACTCCTGCAACAGCCACCTGTGCCGCAGGGAGGAGAAAGCCCCAACCACCCCGTGCCACGGGCACTGCCACACCAGCCTACGGAGCAGCTCCCCCTTCCTTCTGCCCAAACCCCAAAGGCGATGTCCTTCACCTCCCCAGGGGCAAGAGGCTTCTGGCCAACCCCGGGGTGCTTTTGTGACCCCACAGGCTGCAGAGAAGGTACCAAAATCTGTGGGGGCTAGTGCCAGGGGAGCACTGGAGAAGAGCAAAGGGGCTGCTGTGCTCATGGGTGCAGGTGCACTGGGAGGGCTCGGGAGAGGATTCACCCACCCAGATGGAGGGATGAGGATCAACCCCGCTGCCTGCAAGGGGCACCAAAGGTAGGAACTATTTCAAGGGAGCTCCAGAAACAGGGTGGTCCGAAGGGATCAGCTATGGTACATCTTCTAACGATTCAGCCCCAGGCTCTGCCAGGCACCACAGCTCCGAGGCAGAGCGCCCCAAAGCCCCCGGTGCTTACGGCAGGCATGGCCAGATCCTGCAGTGTTGGATGTCCCAGCAAGCAGCATCGCAGAGGAAAAATAAAACAAGTGCAGGGAAATGTCTCTGAAGAGCATCTAGTCTCACCCCTGACAGCACACTTCAACCAGGCTCCTCCAAGGCACTGGGAAAGGATGCTGCGGCAGCAGCAGTGTGGCTCAGCACCCCGTGCTGTGTCTACGAGGGGGAAGCCTGTCCCCGCAGCTCCTTGGCCCAGGAGCAAGCGTAGCAGGGCTGCCCTGCAAACAGATGGCGAGTTATTTGAACCTCGGGGCTGTGCAATACATAATGTGTGCAAGTGGAGCAGGGAGCTGGGGAACAGTGCGGCTGAGGCTTAGTTACCGAAAGGAGGCCAGAAGGAGAGCACAGGAGGAGAGGAGGGAGGGGGCCATGCCTTCAGCTAGCGACAAAACACAGTGGGGTCACAGCTCTCTCATGGTCCCTGCCCGGTTTGATGGGAGTAATCGGTGCCACGGTGATCGTACCCCATCTGGCCACTACACTCAGCGCTTCCATGCAGAGGCAACTGCTCACGCACTCGTCAGTGGAGCGAACGCCAAAAGCAGGGGGGGAACATCCCCTTTGTGGGGAGAGTGTCCCTACGGTCTCCAGCTATTTGTGATGATGCTACAAATACTCCAGGAATGGGAGCCAAAAGCTGGTGTATCTCACTGCTCTGCACAGCTCGTGTGCGCCAGCACATCACTGGCGTCTCCATGCCCCTGAGCTCAGGGGCTTGGAGCAGTGAAGAAAAAAAAAAAAGGAGGAAGAAAAAAAGGAAAAAACCCCAAACAACCTTGTCAACATGATCTCAGCAAGTGGAGTTTGACACAGCTGGCATGGAGAAAACCCTCGCTGAGAAATGAAAGGTAGCTGGGCTTCAAGTGAATGAGCATCAGGGGTCAAGGATGAAGGAAGAATCCTTCACGCACTGCCAACCGTGACAAAACGGAGGGAGAAGAGACATAACATAATTAGGCACGGCACTCACCGAGGCTGCTGGGACCCTCTTGACTATGGGGGTGTCCATCATGTCCATAAAAGAGACACAACTGCCACCTGGGGATTTCCATGGCCAGCCACCTGAGCCTGGACAGCCAGGAGTAGGAACCCACCACCCAGACCAATGTCTCCCTGGGCATCATGCAAACACGAGTTCACACACACGCCCTGCCATCCCATGCATACACTGCACATGTGGGAGGACTCCCACCTCCCACCAAGGTTTTAGCAGCTCTGAAAAGGATGGGAATACACACTACCACCAGAGAGCATGAAAATTCAAATAGCCCAGCTCCACCCCACAGGACCCACCTGGGCTGCATGTGCCAACCACGGGCTCAGATGGTGGCTCCCGGCACTGCCTGCACACTGCTCCCCTCCCCAGCACGATGCAGCCGCATCGCCAGTGCCCAGGCACCAGCTCCTCCCAACGACAGCCCAACACAACACAGATTTAGAGGCAACAGGACCGTCCTCTCCTCAAGTGAAACTTGCCAAACCACCTTCTCTTCCATCCCTGTTTCCAGCAGATAAATCCATCAGGGCTACTGAGCTCACAGCACCGTCAGCACGTTGAGAGTTTCTCCAGCCTGGCAAATGTGGTGAGATCCACCATGAGGTTCAGCACAATACTGCTATCTCAACCTCACCCCATCCTACAGTGAGCACCGTCGGCAGCCTCACAACCCCCAGAAACAAGGCAAGACACAGGAAGCACGAGACTCTTCGGCCTCTGCCAGATCAGCTTCCATCTCCAGCAGTGATTTGAGGACACAGCTGAAGGTGACCGTACCTTGGTAAAGCACATTACATGTTCCCGATGTACACCTCCCTCTTGTCCACCCCCATACGCTATTTTGAAAGTGATTTGCTCTTCTAATGGCTCCCCTATTCATTTGCACATCTCCCACAAAACAATCCATGCCAATAGCCTGCCTGCCTTTTCGCTGGCACAAATTGCAGTGGGAAAACATGTTGTTTGGCTTAAAAATTACAACAACGATAAAAAAAGTCATCAACCGAACAACATGAAAGATGTTTGGGTAAAAATATGTTGCAATGGAGACAGGAGGCGGCAGCACTTGTTCCAGCCCTCACAGGACTCCAATGCAGCCGGAAGAGCCACATCTTTCCCAGGCGCATCAGCTGGGTTTAGGGGGGCTGTTTAGGGAAACACCAAAACCAGGATCTCAACAGTTTCAATGGCCAGGAGAGATTCTCCAAAACACAGTCTCAGGCTTGGATCAGCACACCAACTCACAACCCGTATCTGAGAGACATGCTGGCTAAGTGCCTCCCCATCCACTGGTTGCACTTGGATGGTACCTCCAACATCCCAGGACATCACCAAAGGACAAGGAACAGCAAAACTCCTTTGACTGTCTCCTGCCAGCAGAGGCTGGCAAGCAGAATAGAGCCGGTGTGATGGAAGTACCCCACAGCTCTTGGAAACAAGCCCTCAAGGTATCTTAGGGTCTTCAGACATGGCCTTGGAGGACACCAGTAGAGAAGCTGTACCTCATGCCGGAAAACTGCCCTCAGCCTAAGCCTGCGCCCCACAGAGACCTGATATCCACCCAGTACCCAGCAGCTCCTCTCAGCACTGCACCAGAGCCCAGCAGGGCAAGGGAGGAGCAGCAGCATCTCCCCAAACCAGTCTCAATGCCTCACGCTGCTTGTTGGGCAGCTGGGAGAGCTGGACAATCCCACAGCTCGGTTTTTGCAGAGTGTTAAAACAAAACAGTGAGGCTTTGGGAAAGACGCTGAGTCTCCCAGTCTTTGGTGCTTGGCTTAAAGTTTTTGTCCCTGAAGCCACAACCATCCCTGACCTCCTCACACAGCATCTGCACAGATACAGAGAGAAGACTGGAAAGGCAACAGCAGCTTCTACCAGAGCTTCCCACACTAGGTATTGAGTGAAACATAGTTTAAAAAAAATACAGTTTTTTAAGCATCTGATCTTCCCATCCCTTTCCTTGATTTCCAAGCGTCAGAGGGCAGATTATTGATTCCTCAACATTACCAATGCTTAAACTGCTTCCAGACTTTTGGAGAGAGGAATAAGTCACAGAGCAGCTCAGGAGCTGCTCAACTGAGCACACCGCTCTGCTAGAATCAAAGTGTTTCACAAGAACAATTGTCAAACTCAATGAAGGATTAAATGAAAAAGTTTGGGCGCAATTACAAGTCAAGGTTGGTAGGATTTTCACCTCCTAACCTGTGCACGCATTCGTGATGGCAGCCGTGGCTACGTGTAGGATGCAGCCCCCTCATCTGACACCAGCTCTTCGCCATGCCCATCTCCTCTCACCAACTGCTTCTGGAATTTTTCAAATAACCCACCTTCTCTAGGCAGAGGGTGCTCTCCTGGGAATGAATCACTGACACTGGCTCGACTGGTCTAACGCATCATCGCGTCCACAACGCCCCATGTAAACACCAGGAATGTGTAACGCAGCTTAATAACTTTATAATTGTTTCCTCCAAATCAAACCCCTAAGTTTCAATAAGCTCATTTTGATAATCCTAGATCAATTTTTTTAGAAATTTCTACTCTCCAGAGCATTTCAAGAAATCAACTTTTCAATCTCATTTGGAACAAGCATAAATTTCACAACACTGGAAGTTTTCCACATGGTGGAAACCCTGTTTTCTCCCCAACTCTAAATAATGGGTGTTTGTTGCTTTTTGAAGCATGAAATAAGCAACGGTGTTTCTTCTGAAACGGGGATGTGGACTGATTTTTAACGGTGCCACCCTGAAGGTACTAAGCTCTAGAAAGCAGAGAGCTTTACTGGCATAAAATTAGGTAATTACACCGATGCCTGTGTGATAACGGTGGGAGAGATTTGTACAACAGCTCCATGCATATTAGGATGAACTCTCATCTGGAGAGCAACATCTTGCCACGGAGCATAGTGGGTAGAGAAAACACAGGAGGAACACTGAGAACTTCACCTCCCACCTCTTTCTCCAGCCACCAAACCCTCCTAGCACCTCTCAAGGAAGAGCTTCTGACCCCATCGGCCCCCTGCTCTCACCACTCCACGTCATATGCCACGTGCAGACACACCACGTCCAAGGAACACTGGGAACATGACGTCTACCTTACACAACCAACTCGGGAGATACACAGATCTATGGATAAATATAACAACATATATTTAAAAATATGTATATGACTATCAACCCAAAGCACAAGTACCCCCAGGTACCCACACCCCAGGGCACCCAGCACCTCCTGCAGCACACACGTCTCCCTAGGTGAACCCATCGGGGGAAATGCCATACGCGGCACCACGTGCCTTGCCAGAGCTGGCGTTCTGAAAACAGGCATGTGTTCCACCTCAACTCTGACTTTCTTTTCTCTCAGCCCTTTTTGTTGAGTTTTAAAATAGAGGATGTCCAATTTTTTCACAGGTATTAATACATAGATATTAATACATTAATAGATTATATACATTAATAAAGCTCTCGCTATAAAAATAGATTTTTAGACGTAAAAACCTGATTTTAATTGCAAATTGGAGGAGGAGGGTAGCAAAAGAACAGATAAAAACTTTATTTGAGATGTCTCCTTTGAAGGAAACTGAACAAATGTACTTTCCTCCTTCATATATTCATGAGATGACTGCTTCCCTACCCCGTTCTCCACCACCCTCGGCTCCGGGCTTGGCGCCAGCACAGTCCTTATCTGGTATGAGGCGGGGAAAAAAAAACCCGATAAGATCAGGAGTTTCAGTAGTTTAAGAAATCTGCCCAAAAAAAGTCTCCATTGGTTTTAATAAAGTCTAGGGTGTGTGACGAGGAAGGGGGGATGTCAGGAGATGCTGGTGTGCAGCATGGAAGGGAGATGGAGACCTGCAGTCGGGACAGGGTCCCCAAGGACAACACACAACTCTTCTGATCACATATCCACTCTTTGCTTTTCCTCTTAATCACAAAGCTTTGCCATTCACCTCATCTACAGGCAGCAGGAGCTGTTATCTGCAGCTCCTGTCCTTCCTGCAGCCGGATGAGCTGCTCCTCAAACCAGCAGCACCCAGAGGAAGACCCAGACCACCGGGAACAGGCACCCAAAGCCAGAGCCCACAGCATTTCCCACCCAGCACTGGCTGCCCTGACCCTTCTTCATCCTCTCTCCAGTCACGGCGCTCAATCGCTTCCCAGCTAATTGCCTCCACTCATGTGTGCAAACTAACCGTTTACTGGAAAATGCCACGGAATGTTAATTTCATTCGGAATTGGGTAATTGCAAAGCACTTCCATTTTTTTATTATAGGAAATGAATAAGCATTGTATTAATAGCATCGTTTCCAACTCCGACCACAATCGCAGCCCCATCAACGGAGGCTGCAAGTCATTGGTTACCCTGCACTTTTCCTGCCTCTCTACCTTCCTCCTTTCCCTCCCCCCCACCATGCTACAGACTTCCCAGGTCGGTAATTAAGATAATTCAATATAAACACAGCGCAAAAGACCAAACACTTAAGAGCCACAGTCCAACAGTGCCTGCCTCTGCCTCACACCTTTGCTTTGCTTCTTGCAAAAGCAGATGGGTCTTTGTGCTCCTTGGGCTGCTACCAGCAGGGTCTGACCTTCCCAGGAGCTGTTTCTGACTAGAAAACTCTCAGTTCTTCTACAGGGTAAAGACTTGTTTAGTGCAGCACTCTCCCGACATCTACAGGGCACTAAGGATGGGGATGTCCAGCCTAGAGAAAAAAAAGCTCCAGGGAGACTTTAGTGCAGCCTTAGTGCTTAAGTGCTAAAAGGGGGCTGCAGGAAAGCGCAGGAAAGCTGGGGACATTCTTTTTAGCAGAGTCTGTTGCAGCAGAACAAGGGGTGATGATGGGTTTAAACTAAAAGAGGGAGATTTAGACTAGATATAAGGGAGAAATTTTTCATGCTGAGGGTGCTGAGACATTGTCTCAGGTTGCCAAGAGAGGTGGTAGGAGCCACATCCCTGGAAACATCCCACGTCAGGTCAGAAAGGGCTCTGAGCAACCTGCCATAGTTGCAGATGTGCCTGCTCACTGCAGGGGGCTGGTTTAGATGACCTTGAAAGGCCCCTTCCAACCAGAACTATTTTATGATTTACACCTTTACCCCATTTCTCCTCCTGCAAGGAAAAGCCTTTGGCCATGAGATGCTGCCACATCTTCCCCTGCTGCAGCACTGAGGTGGTCCAGGTCACCAGAGGCTCTGCTTCCTGCCATCTCCACTCTAATAAAACCCTTAACTTACTCTTTTTTATGAGGCACTATAACTTTTTCGCTTACGCAGCAAGCGAAGAGGAGCAGGGAAGATGGGCAGATCCTTAGCAGCAGCTAACACTCCTCAAGTTATAAAATAATTGAAAAGTTAAATAAGAACACTCTGGAGGAAGCTTCCTGATTTGGTGCTAATAAGCACATGAAGCAGTCCGGGCTAATGTTGCGTGGAGGAGAGACTCCAGCTCGGGAGTGCAGCACCGACCTCCAGCTCCCTCTCTCCACTGCACATATCCTCCAACTCCACAAACCCAGAGACAAAACTGCCCCATGGAGCCAGCTGGGGAAGAGACTCACCAAGGGCAGAAGAAAGCCCCATCCCCACCCGGTCGAGCCACTGTGGGATGAGCCTGGAGGCAGCAGCACTTTGTCATCTGTAAAGCGAGTGTGAGCAAGACCCAGCATCCCGCCCCCCAGGATGGGCAGAGGCAGGGCAGGGCTATGTCAACGGCTGGCAAACGTGGGTGGCAAACGTGGCACCATGGCCCCTCTCCAGTCTCAACCACTCTCAATGGGCAAGGTGATACCTTGGCACGGTACCAGCACGGTGGCTGAGTCGCAGCAAGCGCTGTAACTCAGCAGGGCCGTCAGAAAGGATTGATTTGAAGCACCTTGTTAATAAG
>NW_010421478.1:5430-6131 GCF_000710305.1 Buceros rhinoceros silvestris | reverse complement strand
GACCCTCTTGCTGTTCCTTCGTGCCCTTCCCGCTGGGTCAGGACAGCCTGGGAGCCACCTAGAAGAGAACTTGGTCCTTACCCTGTTACTCTCGGAGCACCCTGCGGTGGGCAGCGGGCCGGGGCCGACGCGACACAGCCTGATTTCGGGTACCCTGCGGTGAAAAGAGGAACGGGAGAGAGCAGTGAGGGTCACTTCATGATTTCTCCTTGGCTCTGCCACCCACCCGGAGGTCAGAGCTGCCCTGGGCTAGGTTTAGTGCAGAGGGATGGGGGGAGATAAAACTGGCTGCACATCCGGATCCAGCGAGGAGTTTTTTTTCTCCATGGCCCATCTGAGGATTTTCTTTCCTCCCAGCACATGGGGGAGGGTGGCTCACTGGGGAGCTCATGGCGGAGCTTTCATATATATTTTCCCATTCTATGTCCTGAATGTTACTTTCTCCCTGGACTGGTGATGAAAGGGGAGGGGAAGAGGCCAAAACAGGTATTTTGCATGTGGTGAGGACCCTAAACACCAGAGCCAGGGGAAGTCCCGGGTATCTCCATGTGCTCAGGAGCGTCCTCAGCCAGAAGATGCTGCTGCACCCTGGACAGTCACAAGCACGGCTACATCCCTGCCAAGGCCCCGCTATTTTTACCAACACAATCCTAGCCGTCAAACGCCTGGTCAACCACACCAAACACCGCCCGGCCTGAACA
>NW_010421478.1:2569-5332 GCF_000710305.1 Buceros rhinoceros silvestris | reverse complement strand
CTCATAGCCGTCACCAGCCTGGTCAACCAGACCAACCATCGACCGGCATGAAGATCCGCCGTACAACATCACCGCTCTGCTGGGTTCTTCTACTAAATGAGGAGCAATCACATACCAGGCCCTCAAAATCATAAGATTGCCCTAAAAATTAACAAAAATAACCAAATCAGGGCGGGGGTGTAGTTCTGGATGTCCACACTTGCCTCTGGACAAATCAATGCTGGACAACTGCTGGTCTGTGGGACACGCAGGGAGCAGATCACACCCTCCTCTGCCGGGGCCCCTCAGCTGAGGGCCGGGGCTGGTCTCGGTGTGAGCATCTCCCGGCACAACGGCACGGCCGGGCCTGAGGAGGCCTCCGAGTGCTGGCACCACTGCAGTGATTTATAACAATAATAACACAAGCCAGCCGGGGTTTGCAGGTCTCCTCAGGGAGGGAAGAGAGACTCTGCCCGCGTGGTTGCCCTCTACCCTGTGGCTATGGGATCAGCTGTCACAGACTCATCATGGAATGGTTTGGGTAGGAAGGGCCTTTAAAGATCATCTAGTTCCAACCCCCTGCCATGGGCAGGGACACCTTCCACCAGACCAGGGTGCTCAGAGCCCCGTCCAGCCTGGCCCCGAACACTGCCAGGGATGGGGCATCCACAGCATCTCTGAGCAACCTGGGCCAGTGTCTCACGACCCTCACGGTGAAGAATTTCTTCCTTACAGCTGATCTAAATCTCCCTCTTTCAGATTAAACCCATCACCCCCTGTCCTGTCACGACATCCCCTTGGAAAAAGTCCCTCCCCAGCTTTCCTGTAGCCCCCTTTAGGTACTGGAAGGCTGCAGTAAGCCTTCTCCAGGCTGAACAACCCCAGTTCACTCAGCCTGACCTCAGAAGAACCCTGATCATCTCCGTGGCCTCCTCTGGCCCCACTCCAGCAGGTCCATATCCTCCTTATGTTGGGGGCCCCAGCACTGGACACATCCTTTAAAAGCGGGTGGTGAACAAGAACTTGGAGGAGTTGAGCAAGAAACGGGATTTGAAACCGGTTTCATCACCCAGAGTGTGGATCAGCAGAGGGGCAGCTCTTGGAAACCACTGAACCTCCCCACATCTGGAAGGCCACTGTGGGGCATGGCAGGGCTTACGCCAAACGGAGAACCACCACGTCTAGAGGCACCGAGCCCTCATCCCACGGACAGCCGGTAGGGAGGGCACAGCAAGCCGGCACCGTGGCCCCGGTGGCCTTAGCTCTGGCTGTGCCTGGGTGGTCTCAGTGGCTCCCTCAGCCTTGGAGGCAGATGGTGTTGCAGGCAACCTGCTGCCAACCTCAGAGAGCCTCTGCCCCGTGGCTAGAGGGTGTGTAAGTGCTTCTTGCCCATGGGATGGGGACCAGCTTTGCTTCCCACCAGTCAGGCTTAACTGCCCGTACAGCCAGACGCTGGTTGGAAAGGACCTCTGGCATCCCCCATCCTGCTCGGAGCAGGGCTGGCCTCAGAGGAGGTTGTTTAGGGCCTCATCCAGGTGACAAGGCCCTGGTGCACCGCTCTGATGGGAATGAGACTTCTCCTCATTTCTAACTGGAGTTTCCCCTCCTGCAGCTGATGCCTGTCACCTCCGGTCCTGCTCCCGGGCACCTCTGGGAAGAGTCTGGCTCCATCTTCTCCCCCTGTGAAGTAGCTGTGGGCAGTGAGAGGATCTCGCTCTCCTCCCGACCTAACAACCCTGGGTCTCGGCCTCTTTCCCCACATGCTCCAGCCCCAAGCATCTCAGTGCCCTGCACTGGGCTCACTCCAGTTTGGCAGCATCTCCCATCCCTTACTCCAACCCTACTCCCTCAAGCACCCCAGGGCCTGATACTGTCCCCAGCCAGGGACAGGGCACTGAGTCCCCTTCGTTTCTTCACGCGCTGTCCTGCTCTCTCATTCCTTTCCACGTGCTATGCCTGTAAAAGCCCCTTCGGCACAACCAGCCCCCTCCTCTCCATCAGCACCCCCAGTATTTCCACCTCCCAGGAACTCCAGACTAACTGGTGGGATTTTCCTTCCTGAACAAGTGCCATCCTCCTCTGGGGCACTTGTAGGTGCCTGGCCATACCCAGCCCAGCACTCCTTGGTGGCTTCTTGGCAGGATGGATGGGTGTCCCAGGACGAGCAGCTGCACCAAACTTCTCCAGATCCACAACGGGAGGTCGCCTGGGCTTGGCTGGCCTCACTCCCAGCACCACGACGTGCGGCAGAGGCTTCCTCCGAGGCAGAGCTGGGTGCCCTGTCCCGTGGGGGCTTCCCGCGGCATCCGGGGAGGCTGCAACAGCTGCGCCTTTGGCAGGAACCGCTGGAGAGCCCTTGTCTTTGGCAAGTGGCCATGTCTGCTGGGCTGGGTTTCTCTGGGGAGGATCAGAGGTGGCTCCCACCTCCTTGTTCAATGCGGCTCCTCCTCCTGGCTTTGCAGGGGCTGCGTGGAAGCTGCTGTCTTGAGCAATCCCCTTCTTCAGTTTCACCATCCATCCCGGGGTCTCAAGGATGGGATGAGAAGGCAAATGCTGTCCCCCACTCTGACCTTTACCGTGAGATGGAGAAGTCCTGCTGATGTCCACCCTCCTGATCTGGGAGGGCTCTGGAGGTGGCTCACCCTTGGAGCCTGCCGCAGGGGTCTGTCCCGGCTCTGATGCTGCAGAGCGACTCTCTGGTCTGCTGCCCGCTTCGGGAGGGTTTTTCCTGTTCCCTTGGAACTTTGCCCGTAGGTGCTTCACCATGGCCTCTTTCTCTTCCAG
>NW_010421478.1:540-2438 GCF_000710305.1 Buceros rhinoceros silvestris | reverse complement strand
TGCAACCATTAAGAAAAGTTCCCGTCAAAACACCGTGGAGGAACATGAGTCAAAGCCCCCTCTGGGGAACGCAGCCCTGTGAGCTGACACTCAGCCTCCGCCATGAGATGTGGTCTTTGCTCAAAGCAGTCCTGGAACATGTCTGAGAAAACAACGCAGCGTCGGGACCAGGTCCCACCACCCTGAAGGCATCCAGGAGGCGTTTCACAGAGTCTTTCGGTCTGATCCACCCTTTGCCCACTACCAAGGACCATCAGGGGGATTATACCCAAGTAGTGGTAAAGCTCCCGAGGGCAGAATTTGAGATGTAGATACTGCCTGGGGCTCAGATGGGAGCAACCAGCCTTGCCCTGCTCCTGGTTCCCAGGAAGCCCATGGTGTTCCTGGGGCAGTCAGGCAGGAGGTGGGGGGGGAGACCACACCGAGCCATCGGCATCCCTCCCTGGAGGAAAACCGTGATGGTGCTGCTGAAACTCTTCTGCCAAAGCTTTCGTGCAAAAACAAAAAGGCCAAGAGGCAGCAGACTTGCCCTGCTTTTCTGACCGCAGCGTTTCCTGTTCTGCTCACCCCGTGAACTGGGACACCAGCTTCCTCAGTGACCAAAAAGCACTTTTTTCTGAAGCCACCAGAGGAAGGCTGGATGACTTTTGGACAGAGTGCCAGGTTGAGATACAACACAAAGCTCCTGTGGGTTATAATATCCCTAACCTCCTCAGATGGACCTTCTGGGAGGGGAGGGATCATCTTAGCCTCCCCCATCTTTCTCCTACCACCCCCGTCCCCGGACCTCGGTGTCCCTTTGCTCTGGCACTGGCTTTCTGCATGCCCTCGGCTCTGATCTTGCAGTTCTCCTCCCTCTGGGATCCCAGGTTGGGTTTGCGCTTGCATAATTTTTTTCTTTCGCAAGAGAAGGGCGAAGAAGCCAGCGCCATGTTTCTAGATGTACGCGCTCAAAAGTTTAGATACCTAAAGGAGTGCAGGTTCCCCTCGCGTCACCCCGACTGCCCTGGTAAACGCGGCACATGTCGCACTCTGTGGTAAGGCAGCGAATCCGCCGCTTCCTGCGCACCCGCCAGTGGGGCTTCACCCCAACGAGGGGAAAAAAGGCACCTTCTTCCAGGTTCCCCAACGTGCCGCTGGGATTTTGGGCACCTGAATCATTCAGAGGTTTGTAACCATCGATTCTGGAGCTGTTCCATGAGCTGGGGCTTGTGCAGGGCCCCCAGGTGTACCAGGGGGACACAGCTCCACTGTCACCACGGTCAAATCCAGGTTTTTCCGTACGTTTTGCGCAGGTGGAGGCTCTCCTGGACTCGATGGCAGAGTGTGACCTTCTCCTCTTTCAGAGATGTTCACATCCAGCCCAACAGCACCCAGCAAACCTCGCACTGAGCCCAGGAACTGGTCAGGGACCTTCGGAGCTCCCAGCAGCTCAGACACACGGGAGGGCTTTGTCTTCCCGGAGGAGCGAGGGGCTGGGCTGGATCCAGCCCTTCGGAAGGACACTGCCAAGGCCTTTCCAAGCAGGAGACATGGCTCCCTCCCCGTGCCCCATCCCCAGGTCCATCAGAGCCCAGCTCTGGTTCTTACTCACCATTTTCCATCAGCAGACGATCTCCTGCGTGCTCACCTCCTTCCTGAAGACCCCTGGAGGTGTCCAAGCAGAAGGGCTTGTGTGAGGCGGCCTCCCTGAAGTCCCCTTCCCCTGAAACCAGAAGCTCTTTCCTAACGGCTGGGGAGAAGCTGTGTGCAACGCCAGGAAGTCGCTGTAGCCTGACTGAAACAGCACAAGGAGGAGGAGGGAGAGGAGGAGGAGGAGGAGCAGCTCTTGGTGCACCCCTAGCTGAGTCCAAGCTGCCGTTGGGAAGCTCGAGGGCCACCAAGCCCGGCTGCCCGGG
>NW_010421478.1:0-413 GCF_000710305.1 Buceros rhinoceros silvestris | reverse complement strand
GCCACCAAGCCCGGCGGCCCGGGAGCCAGCCGCGGCCAGAGCAGAGCCTGCTTTGGGGGAGCGGTTCCAGGGGGGAGGGATGGGCTGCTCTGCCCTGAGGACCGGGCGGGCAGGGGACGTTCTCTGATGGTGGCCGATGTGAACCTGCTGCAGGTCAGGTCTTCAGAGCCCCACGGGATCTGCAGAGGTGGGAGACAGTGCACAGGGGTTGCATGGCAAATCCAGCACGGCCCCGCGTGGCCGAGCCCTGCAGCAGGGCTGGGGAGAGGGCCACGGCTTCCCGGCGTCTCCAGAACCGGGGCACGTCTGCTCTGCCGAGGTGCCGGCCTCCACTGGGGAGCAGGGGACATGCCCTGGCGGCGTGGTGCCGAGTTGGGCCATCGCTGTGTTGAAACATCCCGGTTTCACCATTT
>NW_010421477.1:12805-13084 GCF_000710305.1 Buceros rhinoceros silvestris | reverse complement strand
ACCCCGACTAAACAGAAGAGAACTGTTGGATTAAAAAGGCTGTCAGGCTCTCCCATTTAGGTGTGCTTTGCCAGTCAATCTTAGTCAGATAGCTAACACTAGCAAAAACGCTAACTTTGTTCTGCAGGGAAAGAAGTCATTTTCCAAGCTGAAGTTACTAAGTTTGAAGTGTTGACCTGATATAAGTGATGTAAGAATATCATAGCCTCTTAATCAGTATCCCCTCTACACTGTCAGCCTCCAGGCAGTGGAGGGATGGTTAGCACTGGCTGGCGGGCT
>NW_010421477.1:0-12643 GCF_000710305.1 Buceros rhinoceros silvestris | reverse complement strand
GGCTGCCGTGCTATTGAGGCAGTGTCCCTAGTTGGTGTAGTGTAAAGAAAATGGAAGGCTGCCTTCATTTACATCAGCTTACAGTTCTGCTGGACACTGTGCAAGCACGAAAGCATCTTCTTAAGTTGTCATCGCTCGTATAAGTGAATATTGCCTGAATATTGCTGTATCCAATCATTTTTTTAAAATAGCATATGCGCTTGTTTGCATATGTGTATGGCACATTTTTCACTGCCATGGAAACAGCAGTGCTGATTTGACTTAATTTCATCAACATTTTTTTTTTTTTCATTTAATTTCCTCCTGTGTAACAGAGGGTTTTTCCTTTTCATGCTGTTGCTGAAATCTACTTAGGAAAGTGATTTGGCTATTTTCTATACTTGGGACACTTTCTGGGCTGATTATCTTTAAAAAACCAAGCGTACAAACAAAAAACCACCAAAACCCCACAAACATACAATTCTATCCACCACCACAAACCCCACCACGTTTCTTGGTATGTAAAATGGGAGCATTTTAACTTAATAAGCAAAAAAGGGGGTTTACTTAGAGTGTTTTTTAAAAAGTTTTGCAGTACATTAAACTTTTGGAAAAAAAATCTTTTAGAACAGTTTATGAAGTATCTGTTTATGAAGCAGTTTATAAAGGATCTGGAGAAATCTTAAAAATTTAAAAGGTCTTTTTTGTAACAACACCTTGCAGTGAATCACTAAGCTAACCTTCAAGTGGGTATGTGCACAGTAATCTTTAGCACTAAAACTTCATTCCCTGTTTAACACAGTTCAGGGCGGGTCCATCCGAGCCAGCAGCTAAGCACCACACAGATCCCCTCCCCTTGGCTCCCCTCCTCTCCCATGGGAGGGAGCGTATGGAGAGCAAAAGTGAGAAAACTCATGGGTTGAGATGAAGACAGTTTAAAAAGAGAAGGAAAGAGGAAGAAGAAAAGAAGAGAGATGTAAAAGCAGTCACTCACTACCTCCCACAAGCTGACTGATGCCCAGCTGGTCCCCAAGCAATGGCTACGTGCTCCAAAGCCCCCTTCCTTCAGTTTCTGATGCTGAGCAGGAGGTTACATGGCACAGAAGATTCCTTTGCTCAGCTTGGGTCAGCTTCTTCCCACCTTCTTGCCCACCCTTGGCCTACCTACTGGGAGACGGAATAGGGGAAGAAAAGACCTTGGCACTCTGCAGGTACTGCTCAGCAGTAGCCAAAGCAGTGGTGTGCTAGCGGTGCTCCTTTAGTCACAAATCCAAAATGCAGCACCACGAGAGCTGCAGTGAAAAAAATTAACTCCATCCCTGCCAGGCCCAGTGTAGTGGCATGTATTTGCTCACAGAGACTTATTTCAGAGCTTGAGGCCATTGTCTTATAGGCATTGTCAGTAGTAGTATTTATGAAGTAGTCTTAATGTAAAACTAGATGTCACTTCAGTAGATTTTTTCTTACTTTAGACCAAAAGATACTGATGTTTACCACACACCTTAGATTACCTCAGACCACTAAAGGCCTCCTTTTTACCACCTATGTCAAAGCAGAGAACCACAGCAGCTACAGGGGAAATGTGAAGGTTTAATCTTAACTGGCATGATCCACCATTAAAAATGCCCTTCTGTTTTCCCTATGGTAGGCATATACCTACTTAAGAATTTCCTTCCACTTAGTTGTATTGTGCCCGGACTCACGCCTTTCGGGAAAGGGGTTAGCATTTAACAGCCTTCTGCAAGCGTCCTTTGCCTGCAAGCACCATTAAGAGTAACCCTGCGGGACTGATGGCGTCAGCTTCTTGGTTATCTCCTATACAGTAGGTGGGTGAAATGATCTGGGAAATAACAAAACCTCTGCATTTGCATAAAGGAACCTCTGCTCTGTACAGTCCTTTCTTACTTGTTCACCAGCCACACAGTGGAAAAACTGGTACCAAACTTACTGCAATCTCAGAGCATGTGATTTTTTTCTTGAAGTGATCCTTACTCTGTCAAAAGGAGACTGATTTCACCAAAGTAGTTGGGTCATACCAAGAAAGGTCTATTTCTGTGACATATTTTTTCTTTCCAACTCTTTAAAGGTGTTTGTAAAAGACAACAAGAATTTTATACGGTCAGCACCTTTCCTCTTTTTTTTTTTTTTTTAGCTGGAAAGCCATTGTTTGTTTAAATTTGAGGGAGAGAAAACCTTTACATTTCAAGGATGAATATACACAGGAATGCATCTGTCATGGCTGTGTTGGAAAACTTAAAATGGCAGAACTGGAAAACTATGAGAAATTTCTATAAACAGGGGTTTTCTTACTCTAAAGACTTTTACTGCCTGTTTTGTTGGAGGTCTGAGCGCTTAGGAGTGAAAATCTCTTCTATAACTTTGACTGCTGTGGTCAGTGCTGATCTCTATATTCTTCTGTGTAGTTGTAATGCCACTCACCTGTAAGCCTTTTGTTATCCCTGTGGCCTCTGCTTCTGGTCTCACAGTAGGTTAGTTTACAGTATTTCGGTCTGGAGGTATGAAAGGCAAAGAATGATGGACGTGTGTTCAGACGGTAAGATCTGAAAACTATAGGAAAAATATAGTTACTGACCTTATGTTTACCATGACTGTTTTTAGACTAACCATGTGTGCCCACTGCAAGCCTGACATCACTGGGCTTGTTAGCAACAGTGAGAAGTTGTGTTAATTTTTTTTGTTGATGCTGCTTTACTTTCCTTAAAGTTTGAAAAAAGTGTTGTACGTTTTTTTTCCTGAGGAAGATGCTAATTTCAGATGTTTTAAACAGTAAGTACAATGCAGCAGTTTGTTGAGCCACATGGTAGACAGTGGTCTGAGGAGTATTAAATGAGAAATAAAGGAAGAGGCTCTGCTCTTGCAAACGTGTACTTCTGTTGTTCAGTACCATAAGTTTAACTAACGTGTACAACTCTAAATAAAAACTATGGAGTTCTGGTGCCCTCATTTTGCACTTCTTTTTTTTTGTCCCTCCCTTTCCTAACCCTTACAGAGCAACTTTGCAGATGGCCATTTGCAATCCCATTATAAATCAGGCTTAGTACAGAAGGGTTTATATATTCAAGCTAAGTACCAGCGGTTACGTTCTGTTGGTGTAAGGGGATTTACCACTAATAAATTCAGAGATGGATTTTTGAGGAAAGAAAAGGTAAGTTGGCTTAATTTACTAAGCTATTTATAAAATATGAATATTCATATGATCTATTCAAATTTTTAAATCCCCATGGAATAAGTTTGATGGGATTTTCTGGAACATTGGCTCTTTGTACTTTACAGGCAAGCCTGATTCTAACACGCCTTTCCTCCATGTTTATTCCATGGAAACTTGCTGAAACTTGCTTTGGGTAATTGCAAATCAGAGGTGGCCTCTGAGATTCCGCAATTTGCCTGCGTTTCAGTATTTTCTCCTTGATCTCAGCTGATCTCTCTTGTTATTGATATGAAGAGAAAGTAGCCTTGGGGGGGGGGTAGGAAGGAGGGGGGGTCCTCTTAGAGTATGGTTTTAAATCAATGTTAAGTGTATTAGTAGGTTTTTTTTAGTACATCTGTTTCTTCTCTTTGTTATGTTACCTTAAATTAGTAGTGTGCTCTAAAGTACACCCTGGAGTGCTGTTCTGAATGAAGCATCCTACACTATACAGTGCCTGTGTAAAACAGTTTGATAAGCTCAAGCTGAAATTACTAAGCACATCTGTCTGATAGCTTTTGATTTGCAGTGTGTGGGGGACAATGATAAGCTTGAACTGTAGAACTTTTGAACCGTATAAAATGTTACAGCTTTTCTGAGGATCAGTAGTTAAAACATTCTAAAACCTTTATTAGAATTAATAAAGTATGATCAAAGTAGTATAAGGTTACTTGTGACAGTAGAGAATTGGATTATATGACCTACACAGCCCCTTGCTGTTCTGCGTTCCTGTGCAAATTCTTTCTGTTTTGTAATTCTGTGTTCACCTAGCTACAGGTAAATACACTTGCATAAGCACTTGTAGTTGGACTAGAGTTCAGGTCTTAGAGCGCAGAAGCACAGGTTCTTAGAGCTGTTTGAAAAAAACCCCAAAGCCTCGAGTTTACAGCTCAGTGCAGGGGAAAAAGCAAAACACAAAAACCCCCCCCACCACCCCAGAAGAAAAGGGAGAGCAAACCAAACACTTGGGACAAGGTAAACAGATGATGTGTTACTGAAGTATACTGGTGACTGCCTTCTACATTTGTGTGGACTCTCCGAAATACGGTCTCTGAAGGCTAAATCGAATGGAAATTAGTGGAAAATAGATGGAGAAGGACTTTTTCCAAAAATTAAGACCTTTTAACATGGGCATAGAAGTGCCATAATTTTGTTGTAGTGAACTTTCCCCCAATAATTTCTGTATGTTCTTCTATAATTGGATATTAAGGTTCTTGTCTGGAACCTCAAAAGCACGTTTAGCACAGTCTGGCTGCTGGAGATTATGATTTGAGTTAGAAAAGCACAATAAGATCTGAATATTGATTTTGAGGCCTGATGATGAATTTGAGTATCTTTGAGTTATTTTACTTTAACTGAAGTCCTGAAGAATGACACAGCCATTTTCTTAACATACTGATTGCTGGTTGGCTAATTCTTAAAAATCAAAACTGTTCCGGAGATGCTAGCATTTCCTACATTTTGCCGATTGTAATGATTAAACTTGTCCTGAAGATTTTTTTTTTAAACTAATCTGAACATCTTTATTTCACCTTTTTGAAATAATTATGCATCTGCATGCTTTAAGGTACTGTCTTTACAGCTGTGCTGTTTCAATCTGTAATTGAATGAATCCGGTATGTTACATACTGTAATAATGAAATTTTGGAGCTTTTTTCCAATTTACAACTTGACAATAATGATTTTCTTTTTCTCTCTGTAGGGAAATTTAAATATTGGAACAGAAACCTGAACTGAGCTGTGATACTGAAGTCGAAACAGATAACAGCAAAGGGAGCATCTGTTCATTTTTTTGACAACTTTGTCAAGACTTAAAAATAGGATAAAGGAACTAACCCTGTAACTTTCTTGATTAAAAATAATTTTATTTTTCAGTAGTGGAATGCTGCAGAACTTTTTTACAGTTTTAATAATTACTTTTCAAGTACAGTATTCAACTGAAACATTGTATGTATCTTTAGTTCCTTTTGCATACCAGTCTCAAGAAAAGTCATTGAAGGGAGTCTTATTTATTGAATACTTTTTCCTCTAAGCATGATGTTACAGGTGGAACTTGAGTTGTTATACCCAGAGGTTTATATGTTGAAAGTTTATTGCTTATGTAATAAAAAAAGGAAAAAAAAAAAGTGCCTGAATTGTTTGGTAATAGCACATTAGCTCAGGATTTTCCGAGTAATGACCTTTTAGGTTGTGCAATAGATTTTACACCTCTGTTCAGTCATTTCCGTAAAACAAGATTTTGTATTACTTTAGTTTAATAATGTACTTGAGTTTCTGATGTGTATATACTTGTGTAAATTGTTAGAATGTTGGGACAGCTTTCAGCACTTGATTAAAATGAATGGTAACAGGCAGGTATGTAATGTACGGTAGCAGTAGCTTGTAACTGCACTGAAAGCATGTTTGAGTTTGTTAGAGGATTAGTTGGTCTGTATTGAAAATTATTCTGTCTCATATTTTTTGGTGTATGACATTCTTGACCAAGCCACACGTTCTCTAATCTTTTTCGTCATAAATGACTTGATGATTTCCTGGATTCTGAAATTGGGGCCTGAAGTATTTAATTGCAAGAAAAACAAAAAAACGTAAGTTTTTATAAGCTTGTCTTCTAACAAAGCTGTTTATAATTGAAATGACTTTAAATGTGGATAGCTTGTAGTTATGTTCAAAATCCCAGTAATTCTCTGAAGTTTACTGTACTGCAATATTGCTATTCTGTATGCAAACCACAAATAGCCAGACATGTTTCACAAGCAGCTATAAACAATATTGTGCTTATTTCCTTATTATAGCCTTTGCCTTAATACATGATAAGGTTGTGTGTATGTATTACAGATTTATTTGGACTTTTTATTGGTGGTAGATTAAAGATGCGTAGCAAATAGTTTTCAGAGGCGTTCTTATTTAAGAAAGTTGTTGTTCATCGTATCCACAATATATGCAGGCTAATGTATTCCCATCGTTTCCAAGACAGTGTTAGCCATATAGAATGCCGGCTAGCCTCTGTTGTGGACGGTAGATCAGAATTCTGCTGTTGGGTAGAGGTATACTCAAAGAAAAGGAAATACGTTTGGGTGGTGAAAAGTCACAATGTGGTTTCTGTATGCTTTTTCGAAATGTTTTTTTCCACAGTGCCTTCAGTAGAGGGCCTATATGAAAGTGTAGGTATGGCTCAGAACAGCTAAAATTGTGCCACTTAAGGTCTTCAGTTCATGGGGTGTACTGCTTAGTGCCCAGAGGGAACAAGCAGGCTGGAAGTGTGCCGTATTCGTTGATATTATGGTCATTCAACAATAACACCAGACAGTTTGTTTCTAAACCCAAGTTTTCAATTTAAGTAACAATCATGAATGATTAAGCTAGTTTTTCAGTGACTTTGTCATAAATACACAAAAAGAGAATCTAAAGAAAAGGAATTCCCATGTCAAATTGAGGCGGGTATCTTTCTGCAGATTAAAAAAAAAAATTTATTTATTGATGCCGTCAGTGATGAATCTGGCAAAATAATCCCGTAGATTTACTGGGAGATGAAAATAAGGAATTGAAACAACTGGTTAAGTGAGTCAACCCAAAGCAAATGTGGAGTAGCTGCAGCTGAGCTGCAGCCTGCTGGTAAGGGAGTGCCGCATGTACCCTGCAGATGAGGGCAGGTTTACCCTCAAGCCAACAAGCTGTTCACGCTGCTCCTGAATGTGCAGCAGCACTGTAAAACATGTAGAGTGAAACCGTGTATGATACTGGACAGGCTACTGAAGCTGTATTGTCTTATTCAACAGGATACTACCGTTTCTATCAGCTTCGTGCAGTGTTCTTACTAAAGCCTGGAAGAGAACTCGTTCAGCAAATGGGAAAAGTGGATATGTGAAGAAACTTCCGACGTGGCAGTTTTGCTAACGCTGTTTGGAAGTAATGCTGAAGTAGTCAGACTTCAGTCAGCTAATGCTGCTTTAACCAGGTTTAAAAGCGTGACTGGCTCCTCTGATTTTGTGTTTTCTTATTTTACCTGTGCATGACTAGGTATCTCTAATTTGTTTTGTACTGTAACAGTTTATCTTTGGTTTTTTATTTCTGCAACTGTGAACAACATATTACAAACAAGGGGGTTTTGGCATGTTTACTGACTTTTCCCCTTGCCCAGCCTTGGTCCCAAGATGAATGTCATATGATGAAATGTAGTTGCTGTTTCTGTTGCTTTAGCTTTTGATTTAAGGTGATACCATTTGCTTAAATCCCATTCTTTACCAGTAACTTAACTTCACTAATTTGGGATTCTGTCCTGATAAAGCTGTGTATATTTTGTAAAATTCATACAGAAACAATTCTGTGACTGGCTTATATGCTAGAGGCATCTACTCTGTGATGTTATCTAGTGTGAGACATTGCTATGTAGATTTATCTTTGTGAATTACAGAGGCTTGTGTATATATACTCATACACTAATCAGCTTATTATTTTAGCACAGAAAAGTTCTGTTGTACGGGAATAGAATGTTTGGTTGAGAACAATGTATTGAAGTTACTGAGTTGGAAGGCACAAAGAGTACGTTAAGTAGAAGAAAGGTCACTTTCCTTGAATAACGGTGCCTTTCTGTATTGACTGCACTGTAGAAAACACTTGTACAAAGACTTAAGTAATATCCTGATTATTGCATTGTTTCTCGTGGGAGTACGGACTCATAACGGTTGTTAAAATGACCACTTGAAATACGTGTGTACGCCTCAGCCTCAGAAGAAAAACAGTGTCTCTTAATAAAGTCTGTCAGTGCATTTGCATTGGAAGGGCAAGTTAAAAATGTAATTGTCTAAGTTTTCTATCTCTCTCTTTTATATTTTCAAAGTATAAATGTGAATTGCCTTTCTTTTGGTTGACTTGAAATGGCTGTTAAATGATTATGTCATGTTCTCAATTGTTCTCGTGAAAGTTTTTTAATTGCTACCCAAAATGCAATGGGTTTAATATGACTAGAGTCTTCCTTCCAAGTGTCTGAAATAATGTTATTGTGATGCTAGCATTTACATTGCTGATCCATTTAATTTCTACATAGATGGGTTAGAATCCTCATTTTAAACATTGTAGCATTTGAGTTCACAAGGTTAACAAAATTCTGGGGCAAGTAAGAAGCGAAGCATTCGAGGCTTCTATAAGCCTGCCCTAACTCTATTAATTACTTACATGCTTAAAATCACTTTACCTGATGGATTTAGATGGTCTCGAGACCTGGACGTCACTGTCTCAACTCAGGTAACTGGTAGCAGAGGATGGGAGTAAATTCAGCTGATTGCTGGTCGTGTTAATGGTTTACCTGCTGCCTTCTCTCCCAGGGCCTCAGGGTGAAATGCCGAATTTTCTTTATATGAACTTAGTTGCTTTAAAAACAAAACAGAAAAGAAGACTAGACTTTTACAGCATTTAAACAGGCAGGTTTCTCAAAACTTGCATGTGCTTTGGAAAGTAGTTTTCTGCCAAGTCTTGGAAATGGATAGTGAGAGTTGCTTGGAGAAGATGATTAAGGATTGTAGCAAAGAGAAACTTGGTTTCTCAGTGTTCACCTTAGGAGACTGTACATAGAGGGAGTTCTTTACCTGCCTTGCTTTCTGCGTGGATCTCTTCCCATGCTGTGTAGAAACACGCCTCTTTAAGCATATGAACAGCCATCTACAAAATGCTCTACGTGAAACTTCAGGCTCGTATCCTAATGAATGGGAAAAAAAAAAAAAAAAAGGACACAACTGCACACAACTTTGTCCCGTAACAGACTTCATTCCACTGCTGCAGGATTTGAAGATCTGAGGTTCTTCAGCTTCCTTATGAAGGGGGGTGGGTGGGGAGGGGAGAAGAAGCCATTTCAAGATCTTTGAAAGCCTACTTTTAACACTTGACTCCTTAATAGACCTTAAGGATAGCGATGAACATTTAACTGTGTTCTGTTTCAAACTTCATAAGCATAAATTTTTAGTGTTAAGATCAGAGAAAAATCTTGTCATAACACCTGCCCCTTTGTTGCGTGCCTGATGGCTGCTTTTTTTTTTTGTAGGAGGGGTTTTTGAGTAGGTATGTAGCCACGTGGTTTGATAGCTCTGTGCTGCCTGCCACTTCAATGCAGTTTTCCTCTGTTCCCTGTTCATTGCTCTGAATTTTGTCTAAACAGCCTGAATCTCATGTTGTCTTTTTAATATTTAATTTC
Source organism: Buceros rhinoceros silvestris (assembly GCF_000710305.1). NCBI lineage: Eukaryota > Metazoa > Chordata > Aves > Bucerotiformes > Bucerotidae > Buceros > Buceros rhinoceros. The sequence continues at coordinate 3,275 of NW_010421477.1, read as the reverse complement.
TGTAAATAATGTAGTAGGTGGCTTTTATTTTGTGACTGACTTCTCTGATGTCTTTATTGTCGAGGGAAGAGACAGGGTGGGAACAGTTGCTGCTCAAGTATATTCTTCATGGAATAAAAAAAAGCCTCATTGTTTTAAGAATAGCAGCAATTTTTTTCCCCTGTTGAATGAGGATGTGGACTAATGTCCAGTTCTAAGGAATACATTAATGTTGATCTTATACTTTCCTGAGGATCATCAGATGTGTGTGTGTGCATATGTATGTACACATGCAAACACAATACTAGAAACCCTTAATGTAGTTATTTCTAAGCCTCAGAAAGAAATTACATTTTTAAACTACTGAAGATGGAGTTAAATGCAAACGCATTTTAAGTCTGTAGTCTTTGGAGTCCACTGTGGTGCTTTTGACCATGTTATCCCATATCTAAAAGCCTCATTCATAAGTATATATTAAGATGTAGGTATGTTTATATGTATGTTTAACATAGTTTATATAAAATCAATGTAAATTTTGTTTCTACAGACAATAAATGTTTTAACAAAATTTTTACTTACAGATCAGTGATTTGATTCAGTAGTTATTAATGTTTGCTGTCATTTTTACTTGATCTGTGTAGCCGTTGAATTTTTTTTATATATATATAGAACTGTTGCTTCTATAACTTCATTTATTGCTGCTTTTTGAAATTCAAATATTAACACCTTTTTGGCTAAAAGAAGCTCCCTTTTCAAAGACATAAAATATTATTCTCCCCTCATTACTGGCATGAAATAGAAGTTGTTTAAAAAAAACCCTTGGAAAGTCCGTTTCCTCCATGGCATTCAAAATCCTTAGCATCTCTGCCAGATTCTGCTGCTTGCTCCTTTACAGGGGCTGAATCGGGGAAGGCACACGCTTTTCTCGGCTAACTCCGCTGGAGATGACGTTCGGTGACATAGTGTGCATCGTTAAGGATTCCCTTAGCGCAGTATCGTCTGTGTGAGGGGAGAATAACCGTGTTGGTTCAATACCAAGATCCCCTTGGTACAGGGTGGAATGAGAACGAGGTGAAGCTAGAACTCACAGCGTTTAAAGGAAGAGAGTTAACGTTTTTACTTAATTTTGCCGTAATTCAAATCTGTCTTAATCTTCCTGATGTGTAAATAATTTGGGTTTATTGTTACAGTTCTTATCTGGTTCTTATCCTTTAACTGCATAGTAAGGAAAAACTTCATGTGTGTTACATCCGTCGTGAGGTAGAATAGCTATGGGGCAGGGGGAGTCATTGTTACTTTTTCCCCCCTCAGGAAAAATGTTTAAATAATACTTGGGGGAATGCAATAATAATGCTTCCCACCTATTAGCCTTTGGACTTCAGAAGTGTGACGTGGCTGATTACGTGTTCTGAAGTGCATGTCAGTTTAGATAAAAGTTGCTAATTTTCATTGATACCACTTTAAAAACATCTCTAGCTTCTCTAAGCAGTTCTGTAACAGGTGAAGAAAAGTTTCTTTTCCAAATTTCCGTCTTTCCCCACAAAGATAAGGTATCTGAATAGTCCACACCCATTTTAACGTGAAGTTTGAAGCCCCAGTGGAGGGCTAGGCTCTACAGGAATGCGAGACCAGTCTTACAGAAATTCTGAGGCTTAGGAACGAGGGGAACCTAAGTCTTGGGGGTACAGCGACTGTGCTCACCCAGTTTAAAGTGAGCTTTTCCCCCATTCTGGAAAGGACAACCTACTGTACTGTGTTACTGCTTTCTTTGGGAAAGCCGAGAAATTAATGCGTTAATACTTAGTGATAGCTGAAGTTGGGAATTGTTTCACACAGCCATCATTGTGATGTGACTACTCTGTAATTCCTTATCACTTTTACTACCAGCCCTGAAGAGTTCTTACAGAAACACTATTGGCACGCACCAGTTAAAGTATTCGGTTACGTATTTATTTATATATTTATTCATTTCCCAGAATTCTTTTTGTAACTTTTTCAGATAATAGACGTCAAGTGCCCTTATGCAATGATGAATTGTGGATAAAAGAAACAGCACTGGTTTTTTAAAGTGTGTATGAATAAACATTGGCTCTCTGGTAGCATGTGACTGGCTAAAAGATGCTCGCATATGCACGAAGATAAAATGTGTATTTTTCCATTTCTCCCCTCTCCCCCTAGTCTTCGAACTCTTATTAGTGGCCTGTGACTTGGTGACCCAGTGTTCCTGAAAACCATACCGAGGTGGTTCAAGTCTTTCGACTTTTCAGTGAAATACTGAACTGGAGGCTGTCTACCCCAACATCCAGCCTGTTTTTATCCTATTCCTTTCCACAGTTGAACTTACTTTCCTTTTTTAGTTATGTTTTAAGAACTTTTAAAAAAATTGAGTACTATCTCTGCGAAGGTTTTTTCTATCACGATTTTTTGCAAAAGATCAGACAAACTGCATTAGTCCTGATGTTCCATTGCTGCTACATCATGTTAATAAGCAGCTTAAAAGCAAGTTTTCATAGCTGTGCTTAACGTTTTCTTCAAAAAAAAAAAAGGAATTCTGTCTAAATACTCTTTGGTTAAACACCTTTCAGTCTTTTTCCTCAAACAGTTCACTACTGTTACAATTGCAAAAATGTGGATTGTCATAGCCGAGAAGGTAGATGCTACCTGGCAAGGCCTCTATTCCACATTTCTAACCTCTAAAACACTTTCTTCTAAATAAATTCTGTTGTGCAGAGGGAGAAGTACAAAAATGTATCTCTTATGTTATTGGCAGTTCTCTGGCTTTGTGCCCAAATTAACTGAGGTTAAAACAAGCTTTTTTGCTTAACTATTTGTTAAAACTGAAGCTGCTTGTAGTGTTGAAGATGTTACCTATACTTCTATCTTTTTCTGCCAGATTAGTTTTTAATCTGCTCTTGCCCTCTGCTGTAGGTTTTTTTTCCTAATGGCCTTTGCCTGTAAGACGACTTGCTCGTGAAGGTGGCCGCCCCCCAGCCTCATGAGGTGCCTTTCTGAACAGAAATGTTGCTTATCGAGGAGAGCTGCTCTCTCTTTCGCTCGGTTCTGTTGTAATAGATTTCACATCTCCCTGCAATACCTGAAAAGAACCATCGGCTGCTCATGTGCGACTCTGCTCTTTTTTCCGCGCTACCACCACTAAAAAAAAAAGCCACTCTTCATCTAATCGTTTTATCTTTCTTCCTTTTCTGCCTTGCTCAGCTCCAAGCCTGTATGCAGGGCTGGGGGGAGTGTGGCGGCTCCCTCCGCTGCGGCCCGGGCTGCTCCCCGCTTTCCTCACG
>NW_010421476.1:20188-36241 GCF_000710305.1 Buceros rhinoceros silvestris | reverse complement strand
TATATAAATTAAATATAGATAAATAGATATATAAATCTAAGTATTTATGATACAGAAAAGATTATCAAAGCACTATACCTGGTATACGGATGGAAAATAATGTCATGTATGTTCTGCTGGATTTTGTTTCATTTTTGTTACCGCATTGAAGGTTACACTGATGTACAAATGAACCCAGTGTTCTCAGGTAACTAATTTAATGACCAAGCATTCAGTTCCCTCATTTTATTCAGTTTTTAGTCTGGAAGCATTTAGCATATTAAAGTTGAAGTTGTCTTGGTAGTCTGTGAGGTTAGAAAAAGAGAGCACAGTGATAAATTCTTGGTTATTTGCTGAGAAGAAATAAAATATTTCATAGTAGAGATAGGAGCCATGGCTCTCTGCAAGGATATGCAGCTTTGCTGTAGTGTTATTTGGGATGACAAAGGAGAATATACCTGAGCTTATCACAAATCATCCAGCAGAGTAGGATGTATTTTCAATCCAAAGTGGTAGAAACCTTCACCTAGAGATACTGTGATGCGAGAACCAAGTACCTGGGAGGAGCCTAGTAACATACCTGAACCATTTGACTTGACAAACTGCTCATGTGCTTAGTCCAAGAGCTGATGTTTGCCTAGCTTAGTTTACCAGTTATGGAAGGACATTTTTTTGGAGGGTTGGGGGGAATGTGTGTGGTTTGGTTTAGGGTGTAGGGTTTTCCTTAGTAGACACTCTGCCTGTATCCTTTCTTGGTTCAAGGATGTACCTCCAGATTTTTTTTTTTCTTCAAACTAAGGAGTAATTTTTTCTAAGATTTTTCTTGATTAATTTTTAGTAGCACGTCCCTGGGTTGTTATACAATTTCTCTGCTACACTGGCTAGAGGAATTATGTTCATTCTTAATTGCCAGAGCCCTTATATAGGCCACATGTGCAATAGTGATACCAATGTGACAAATTGCAGAGTCATCTGATAAATTGTATTTACATCCACCTTTGACCACCTCACCTGTTTTCTGCCACTAATCTATTTCCACTGGGATTTATTCAACATTCCAAACCTTGGAGCAGCTTCAAACATCTGCTAATCTAAAAGAAAAAAAAAAATATCAACCTGCCAAAGAAAAATTTCCTGCCTTTCTCCTAGCCAATGAAGTGCTGCCTCCAGAAAATACACGGGCCTGTGTGAAGAAAACTGGACAACAATCAGTTGTGCACCCATAGCAAAGTTTAGCACTTCACAAACCTTCATAAATTGGATGCTTTTGGCTTCAGTAAAATGTTGTCTGGGATTGTCCTGAGATACTCAACTTGAAACCTGGACGTTCTTAATTCATACAATTCTATCAGAACACGGTTGATTTCAGTTCACATCTTTGAAATTATATTGGTGTCCATTATTAATATTGCCTAAAGGCTTTATGACTTTTCAGTCTTTGAAAGAGCATAATCCACTTCTAGCAGGACACTGTATTGGCAGCGTTCGTGTTTAAGCTTTGAGGGCTCCACTTACTTAATCAGACCTATATTTAAACCTGGCATTAGGCATTTGCTTCAAAAGGACCCTCTGAAACAAGATGTTGGTTGGCTTTTGAACAACTTTCTCAACCTAAGTCACAGACTATTTAGTCTCTGTTAATGGCAGATGGCTGATCTTATGGGGAACATGAAACAAGTGGCTTCCCAAAGCAGTTAGATATTTGCAGCTGAGTTCAAAAACAGACTTTATGAACTACTTGGTTAATGCTACTGAGGAGAGCAGCTAAATACAGGACTTAAAATGAAAATATGAGAGCACCAGTAAACATGTGGAATGGTTTGGGACAGCAGCCCGACATCTGTGGTATGAAGAGTTGGCCAGGAAATAACGCTGCAACAGACTGCGCTTCAGTCTACGACGTTCAGTAAAAACAGTAAAAATTAATGTGCAATATAACATCTGACAGTCACTGTTATTGTGAAAATACGTTCACATGTGGAAATATTTCATAGCCATTTGCAAACACCTCTTTGCTTTTAAAAATATACTCTGGTTTGGACTCTTTCTTACTGTCTAATAGAGAATGTACTTCTAAACAATTCTTCAAACTCTTTATCTCACCTCTTCAAACAGACACTTTGAAGAGATCACCGTTTATATGACTTGCCCAAATTGTGGGAACTCTCTTGTGCTGTATCAAGCTGTTAAACACTCCCCTTGCCAGCTGAGTACACTCTTTTTAAAATCATTGGAGATACTGTGACAGAGAATTGTCAGAAGTGAGCCACTCAACATACGTTTGCCAAATAGCCACTAGTGGGAAAACATTTTTTCCACAATAAAATGGAGTTATTATGAAAAATGCCAGACCAATAAAATTCGAAACTGATGTTCTATAATTGATTTGTGGAAGTACAGTAAGAAACTGTAGAAATTACTCATTATTGCTGCTAAATACATCAAAAATTCTTATGGGGACTGCCAATAAATACCAGGAGTGGTTTTGGAAGGGATATTTAAATTGTGCTTTTAGAATTAGTTTCAGTATATGAAAAATACTGTTGTGGCAAGAATAGGACTCATCAGTAAGAACTTTGTAAATCTCAGTTTTTAAAGCATCCGTTCCTGAAGTTCCTGTTTACGATATGCTTGCACAAAGCCTTCTGTGTTATTTAACACTTGTTTTAATATAATGAATTGTGCTTAAGATGGATAGGGGCTTGCACAGGTGAATGTGGCGAACATTGAGAATAATCAATCATTCATTTCTCTTCCCTGAAAAAGAAAAGACATCAGGAAATGGAGAAAAGGGAGAAGAAAAAAAAATGAACTAATATGCAGATGAAACACAAAATGAGTACATAATTTTTTTCCTTTTACTTCTGTTGATATAAGGTCCCCTGAGATTTAAATCTCTCTTAAATATATTTTTGTCAAGGATCAAATTTTCCTAATGATAACATGAGGGAGTAATTGGTGTGTGTAAGGTATCACTTCTGTGAGAACAAAAATACTTCTCTATCTTTTCAGTATTTCTCAGCGTGCTTTGTTTTTCTCTGAATCTATTCTCTAATCCTTGCTCTGTTTCTTTCATTACGTAAAAAAACATCTGGAAGGGCAGCAAGGAAAAGGTATTCTGAATCATTTAAAATTGCTAAGTATGGATGTTAGCATGTATATAAAAATATATGTGTATAGATAGACATATATGCACACATTTAACATCACCAAGTGTGGTGCATTATATTTATAATCCTTGATTATATGGAGATGTGATCCTTTATAGGTACTGTTAGCAGTACCAGGATTGAATTTTTCAGTATTTTGCTTCCCTATTTAGCACACATTTTAGAAGTGGAACAGACACTTCTGAATCAACTTTACAATGTCTAGAGATCAGTTGCTGGGATGTAATTTTTTTCTTTTAGGTTTAACATATTTCTGCTGTTCCTGGAAATCGAGGGAAGCGCTTTGCTGTTTACTTTGTAATACTTCTAGCCTGCCATGTGGCAGCAGAAGCAAGGAAATTTCACATTCTGCGCTCTGCTGTCAGCTTTAAAAACTCATCAACAAGTACACGGTATCAAATTCACACATCTGTTTTTCCATGGCAAATAAGGGTTACCCGTACTGTAATATTAAAAGAAAAACAAGTCCATTGAAACTGTTTTGAAGAGAAGCTACTTTCAGTATGACTTCTCTGCAAACAGCTTTGTTCATCGCTTATTCCTTGTCATTCTGTGTTAATTTCAGTTACTTGATGGAAGAATCCCTAAAATCTTCTGACCTGTGTCCCAGGTAATTTAATGAAAGTCATCTAGAGGTCACGGACTGATTCATCTCTCTGGGTTCACTATGATGTAGTTCAGAATGTTGCTCAGTGCATCACCACCATAAGCATTGCACATCTGGGATATGCACGTGCTTACCACGGTCTCTCTGTATTTTGGATCATTTGCTTCTCGGCAGAGTTCCTGACTGAGTTTGCCCTCGACTTGGCACAGTTGTAGCGTAACCAGTGCGGTGAATGCGTGAGCGCTCTTAGCCATCTTCCTCAGAAGTGAGCTAGATTTAGAAATACTACAGCTCTGTTCAGTAGCAGCTCGATGTGAAAGGATAGGGGAAAAAAAAGAATATTGTGGAAAACTCTGTATTCTATATTGGAGTTAATTGTGGATTCTCAGTGTATTTCTGCTTAGTTTTTTATTTCTTCCGTGAGAAATGTCTTGCTTAGCTGGGAACTGCTGCTTGTCCCAACTTATCAGCCCTGATGCCCCCAAAATAAGGGGAAAAGGAGAAAAAAAGTGCAACAGGGCTAGTAACAAATAGGGGGAAAAAAAAAAGAATAGAAGGGGAAGAAGGTAAAACCTCTTTTCTTTTGTTTGTTTATTTTGATTACAAATCGATCTAGCCTCTGTTAAAAGTAAGTCCGTTAGAATGTGAGTCCATTAGTAACCCCATTAAACTGTAAGTCCATTACAATTACACTTACTGAAATTGGATTCAGTTGTCACTTTTTAAAATTGCACTGTTTTCAAATACCTTCAATGTCTTTTTGAACGGAAAGTCATGAAATTTCAGTGATAAATGTTGATTTAAACTGTTGAGATACCGTCAATTTTAGAATAGTATTGTCAACAAATGTTGAACCTTTAGTTAAATTATTACTATGCCTTTTAAAAATATTTTTGCTCTTTGTTTACTGAGTTGTTGATAGATCCTCCAGCATTTGTTGCTTAAGAATAACTTGATTTTTCTGCTTTCATCTCAATGTTTTAGTGCCATAGTACTTGCGTTAGAAATACTCTGCAAGAGCCTTTGCACAAATTCTGTGTTTCATTACAAGGAAGCACAACATTCTCATTGTAGATTCTGGAAAAGCTGGATTTTGCACGTATAAATTCAGGGCTGTAACTGCAGAGTCCTCCTTATTAAACCTTTTAATAAATACATGTATTTTAATTTTTCTTTCCACAGTGCGGTGATTGCTCTGCCTTGAGTTTCAGTAGGTGTTCAGGTAAAAAAGCCCATCCAAATTATTTCTTTAATATAACATCATGACTTTGGAAGAAGAGAATGGGGATGTTTTGACATTAAAATGTGTGGCATTTCCTGTTGCTTGAAATTTTGGTTTGCTTACTAAGTTAATATTTAATGTTATCATTGGCAAGGCAAACTTCTGTAGGAAAATATCAGTGCAAATTTTACTAGTGAGGTGGGAGTATAGGCCATAAAAATTCTCAGTTTCCCTTTTAAAAACTTAATCCATTTGTCCAACAGGAATGAATACAGAAGGACTAGAGGTTTTGAACTTCCCTCACATCTGGGTATAGCAGCGTATTTTGACTCCAAGCACAATAAAACAATCATACTTGCTGGTGGTATATGACATAATGACCCAAATATGTTTTTAAAAAATCATTTATTGCTGTACATAAACAGCTAAGTTAGCACAAGGGATGATAAAATAACATTGGTAATTCTTCCTTTAGCTGGGAACCATTGGTGGCCCATTAGGATTCCAGATGTAGCCATGTGTGCTTTTCCATTTGTTTTCTAACGTCTAGTGCTTGGGCCCTTGGTACCTTGGCTGTGGTTGTCAAGCATGTTGGCTTTTCAGCTTGAGGTCTTCCTGGAGAAACACACTGGCCTAGCTAATGGCTATAAAGCAGCTTATTGTCCTGGGCCTAGTTTGTTGGGACTAGCCGGAGTGAGGGCAGCTTCCTGTCAAAGGTCAAACACCAGCTTGGCCGAGTTTTCTATGGTAAACACTTGCAACTGGATCTCAAAATCTAGAGATTTATATAAATATAAATTAAATATAAATGACAAGCTCTTTTAGAAAGTTATTTAAAAGAACTGCAATCTGTGACGATTCACATCTAAGAGTATTGGATTGCATTCAGGTATTCAAGTGGTACGTGGAAAAGACTTTCTAATTTCTTTTGCAGGCAATAACTTTAAAGTAGTAAAATGGAATAATGAAAGAGGAAAAAAATTACTGAAGTAACAATGATGAGCTTTTTTGCTTGAAAGCTAAACCAAACCCCTCACTCGGTTTTGTGAGTTAGAATCACAGTAGCTATTGGCAGTCTGGTGATGTTGTTTTAAGATAGCGCACTTAACACATGGAGCTCATGTTACGCAGAGGCATGGTACGAACAGAGCCGCTGTTAAACTAGGGTCAGTGTGTTGGTACTTTTATATATAGCTCCAGACTGCCAAAATTTTTTACTTGCCGAGTTTCCTGGGACTGACTTATATGAGTAGTTCTCATCTAGAAGTAATTGTTTGTCATTCTGACCCTACCTGATTTCAGGCAGAGTGTTTGAATAAGCACTACTTGGTGTCACTACAGCCTCCAGGGAGGTGAGTGCCTCTGCTGATATAGAAATTCAGTGGCCATATAAAAAGTATGTGGCAAAAAAAAAGTTGTTTTTTCTCTTTTTCTTCTCTTTAATTCCCTTATTATAGTTGCGTGTTTGAAAAGAACTGAATGCAAAACAAGGCAGCCTGGACATTCCTGAGCTGTGTGTGAATATGTATGTGTGTATATCCTCGTCTTCATATGTGCATGTAGTTTATATCATCACCTACAAGTACAGGTGATCTGAATTTACTTTTTGAGGTTCAAAAACATCTCAAAGGTACTTTGCATTATCTATACTAACCAAGCTTATCTGGTGTTAAGAACACTTTGATTTTTTTTTTTTCTTAGCTTTCAATATATGGGTTTTAAATGCCCGGGGGCTCTTCTGAAATGTGAGTAGTTTTTAAATATAAGCTAGTCTTAAGCTTTCCATTACAATAAATTAAACTAGGTTCAACAAATGTAGGTGTCCAGGCCCACCAGTAAATACAGAACACACGAATAAGATTCATCATTCAAGATGTAAAGCACAAAATCATGACCAGAGACCAGCTGTATCCACATGTCTGAGGAAGTGCTGCTGGTGGCAACCTGTTTAACTCCTGCTTGTGACAATTCAGATTTACTTCTAAAGATTATTTCTAAAGCCAAACAAAACTATTTTGCCCACTGGTGTGAGTAGTCCAGCTGAAGTCATGAGGACTAGTTGTGTGCCTAGTGTCTTCTGGAAGATCAGTTTGAGAGGGTTCAGACCCAAATTAACCATAGCCTATCTAACCATGAGGCTGTGGGCTAGACAGAGTGAGAACCGTCCTGCCCTGCCCTGTAAAGCTTACTGGGCAGTGAAGACTGCAGAATTTCTGCCATGACAGCAAGGAGGTGGTTGCTGGTGAGTCATTAGGACCATCATATGCAATGGGAAATGTAATTTTTGGGGGTTTGGATGATTCTCAGGACAGGAAATATTCTTGCTCACTTTTAGCAAAATACCTGAGTACCAGAAGCAAAATGAACAAAGTGAATGGCTTGAGGAGACATGGGGAAAGATGGTGTGGACTGGGGGTGATGAAGTGAAAGGCCCAAGCAGACGAGACTGGCCTCATCTTGTGGCCCAGCCCTGTGAGTACTTGAGGAATATCCAAGTGTTGACTTCCGTTGAGCAGCACTGGCCAGGTTTCCTGCTCTTAGAGCTAATTTGTACACCTAATGTCTTCCCTGAGCCCTATGTATTTTTATTAGTGTCCGGGTTTGAGTTAGAACAAACACTGAATTCTATTCGATTAAGTCTAGGGGGGGAAGGGGGTGGTAACAGAGCATCCGTCGTTTGTTTAGTGGCTGGCCCAGCTCTAACCCTTGACAATTACACATAGAGTTGTTTTATTCTGTACCCAGCCACCATGTTTATATTCCATATACTGTATCAAAAGAGGGTTAGATTTCAAGTGGCACAACTACTAGGACTTTATGAAGTCTCTTATGGTAGCAGAGTCAAAATAAAGTACAGCAAGAAGTACCTACCTTACCAGTATCTTGTAAAGGTAACAGGTTTTGTGCAGACATCTGGCTTTCATTTTCCATTTGTCTGTACCACTTATGGTAGATTTATGTAGTAAAGTATATAGTGTGCTTTTGGGGAGTGTTTTTTACTTTTCTCTGTATGAGACATACTAAGTATAAGATTATAATCTAGGAATATTCTTAAATTCTTCAGTTTGTAGAACACTGTGAATTTGAGTGCAGTCTAGTCCACTTGACTAGCTTGTTCCACAGCTGAGTCCATGCAATGGTTCCTTTCTTCGGTCATTTCTGCTCCAGCATTATGTTGCTATACAGAACAGAACAAAACAATTCTTTCATCACGTGAACGATAAAAATTAGCTAAATCCCAGCCCTTTAGCTTTGCAAATTAAAGTCTTGTACCTATCAGTAAAATATTGCTTGAGGAAGCCATTGAGAATGCCAGGTCAGCAAATGCCTTTGTAGATAATTCCAGGTCCCTGTCAAGGTAGGCTCCTGAAATCTGCCTGGTTAATGGCTTCTGCACTGTTTGTTGCACAACGGCATCCAGGATCAGTATGCAGATACGAGTATGTTTTGAACTGCTTTTCATAGGAGACAAAAACATTAAATCAGATAAGAAATCCAAGGTGAAGGAAAGTGTTTGGGGTTTTTTGGCATTTTCACTCTTTGGCCATCAAACACAACAAGCCAGCAGTACTTTGAGGATTCATATCACCTCAACGTTTCTAGGGCTCAGCTGGAGCCAGCTGCTGTACAGCTGGGCAGTGACTTGCAGTGTAAGGACACTTGCACTCTGTTACTGCCGACAGCCACCTACTGAGACACTGACAACACTGTTATAGTTCTGGTAGAGAAGTCCAAGATTTATACCTTCTTTTGAATTGTCTTCTGTAGGTGTCATATTCAGAAGAGGTCTTTAGTTCTCGCTCTTGACTGGTGGAGAGTTTTAAAGTCACCTCTACTCTGGATCCTATGACAAAAAGAAGCTTTGGAAACATTGTAGTGCTGGACATGGTCCCAGATGTGTCATAAAGGTGTGGGGAGCACTGTAGCGTGGATGACAAAGTGGCAGAGGAAGCAAATAATTCTGTTCATCGTAATAGATGGTTCTCTGTTTTTATTATGGGCTCTCTGTAGTGTAGGTACAAGAAAGAAGCTGGATTTCAGTGCATACAAAATACTAACCAATGGAGGTCATCTATTACTGTATCTTGTAATCACTGTTTAAGAATTTGCCATTTGAAATTTTAAAGTACTTCTTGTAAGCCTAACTGTTCTGACTGCAGGGTCATTTTGGTGGTGGATGAGCTCAAGTTTGTGTTGGTATGAGAAAGCATAATTTAAGAGGAAAACATCATTGATCTTGAATTAAAAAATGTTCTGAAAACCAGAACATCGCTAAATAAAATGTCAGAGGAATGTTGTCAGGAATTAAAATAACTGTTCCTGCGTCTCTAAGGTTTATTTTCTCCGTTCAGCATTTGAATATTCTGAAGACAAAAGAGCATTCTAGGGAATTTAATTCATGACTCCTTCCACATGAAATTGGGAAATCAGAAAATTTCCTCAAGGAAAAATATGTAATATGTGTGTTAAAGAACTAACAGTCTAATTTATTGCTGTTAATAGAAGTTGAAACTTGTCAGACATTTTTGAGGAGAAACAATATCCATTTAATGGGTAACCAAACCAAAGCTTGGGGCTTTTTTGCTGTTTTGGGTTTTGCGAAAACAGTTGAGATGTACAATTGCAAAAAGGATGTTCTTGTTAAATACAGCAAGTAGGGGGAAGGAGCCAGTCATCTGTCAATGAACAGTCTGCAGTGGATCCTCTGCCCTCTGATTGTCGCTGTTGAAAGTCAATGTTACCAGGATTTGGAAGGGACGGTTACCTTGCTATTACAGCAGTCCTTCACCTGCAAGATTTGGAATTACACGGTGGAACTTTGTGTTAAATGCTGCAGAATCATCATGTTAAAGACCTTTTCTACATTCCTGTGTGGAGACCCCACCCAATGGTGGCTAGGTCCCTTTTCGGGGAGGGAAACACCCTGGATTGATGCCTTCTGTACCAGCACATGGCACTCTAGTCCTTAAAATTCCAAAATTACCTAAAAGTAAAAAGTGCTGTTTCTGCACAATGACACTCTCCAGTGCTAATGCTGAAAGACAAGCAAGCCTGTACCCACTTCTGTTGCATAGATGTTGAACCAGTTCTGGATTGAGAAAAGATTTGAATCCTAAGATTTGAACCAGATCTCTAAGGTTCTTAATTAAAAAGTGGCCAAGTCAGAGCCCTACCAATATGTCCTTTGTTAGTGGTGTTTTCTAGGTGCCCACAGACATGTTTTCACAAGGTCCTGGTCTGTGTGTGTATGTCAAATATATTTTGGGGTTGCGTATTAGACTGGGCCCCCCCACAGGGCTTGTGTGTTGCTCTACTTAAGTTTTGAAACCTGAGCAGGCTTAAGCAGGAATTAATTTAGCTGTGAAAGGCAGATCTTGATAGGCACAGAAGAATCACCAGTGAAATTATTCCTCTAATGTACTGAGCTGAATCCAGTGTTTACATGGAGCTGACCTTAAATCACCTGCATCCTTTGATTTGAGACTTCCAGCTGACCTTGAAAGAAAGATTCAGAAAGAATAAGCACTAAGGTTTGTAATAATTTACTAGGATTGAAATGTTTTTGTTACACTCTGTTTTTAGAAATAAAGATTCTGTCTAGCAATGTTCACCAATTGGTACTGACCCGAACTGCAGCCTGTGTGTGAGAGAGCCAGTATTTTTTGTTGAATTTCCAGGACAGAAATCTTAGTTGTTTGCTCACAGGGTGTTTCTTCATTTTTTAGACATTAAAAGTGATGCTCCAGCCAATTAAACACTTTCAAGAACTTGTACTGTTTGATGTTCAACAGGCAAACCAATAATACCATAGTAATTACATTATTAACATAGATTATTAATTCATGTTTCTTAGACAATAAAGGCACCTAATATAACCTAAATAAAAGAAACCAATAAAATGACTTAATTAATGGAATTAATGGGGGATCAAGTATTAGTGGAGTGACTTTGGTTTAAATTAATTCAGATCTCTACTATGCTTTTTTGAAATGTTTTTCCACTTAAAATAAATGTAGTAACTTGTTCTGCTGTTGGTATGAGAAGGCTTTAAAGGAAAGTTTCCTCTGTGTGAATGGTTTCCTGTAAGAATATCAGCAATTTTTCTGCATGCTAATGTAGAGCATTAATAGTCCAGGGACTGGGCCAGTTAAGCCAAGATGTTGTATCACCAACTCCAAGAATATAAAGTTGTTTTCCAATGTGTTTATGTGAAAACATAGCTGAAGTGACTAGAGGTGACATATCATTTGTTTGGCATTATGTATTCTAGTTTATTGTAATTGAATTTGGTGTAGTTGTGTGTCAGAAGAATAAATAAATGAGCATTTAAAACTTTATAGGTAAAGTTTAAGATGGTTGTGTTTCTGGCTTCTTTTTATATAGTAGAATTTTTGATGCTACAGTAAATTAAGAATTTGGGTGATTTTTGTATGATATCCTATTTCACTAGTACAGAATAACCTTGAGCCACAGTAGGGCAATAATTACCAAACTTAAATCAGAGACAAACTCAGCCAAGCAGCTGTTTTCGGTTTGTTAAGGAGATCCATTTTATTTACTCTCTTGGTCAACTTTCATTACTTTACGACAAAATTTCACTGGAGATTTTAACCCTGAATTCCCAATCTTGCTTGCTGAATGCCATCAAATTGCACGCTTGAGCTGTCACGGCCACTCGGCATGTGGGGTAGCTACCGTTGTGTGTTACACCGATCCCAGTTTTCATGACAAGTGGTTTCAAATACTGAAGGGTGCAGGTAGAACTCGGCCCTAGGTGTATTTCTGGATGACCTTTCTCTCCTGTGGCAAAAGAGGAAAAAATGCCTTGTATAAGGGCCCTGCCTTGCACTTTTGTCAGCTGAAGTGGTGGATCCTATCACTGGCACCCAGATTGTCCCTGGTTTTGTTGCCATTGTTTTACAAGGTGAGCACATCTCTATCTCACCCTGAAGTTTCAGATGCTTCCCAGATTTTGTGGCTGTGAAATTTGAAACTTAATGCCAGCCCCTACCTAGCAGTGAACTCCTTTGACTAAACCATGTCTGTATCCATGTCTGTCTTTGTGCTTTATGGGGCTATGGTAACACCAAGGTGATGTATTGATAATACAGTGATTGTCGTCAACTGTCTCAATGGCATTATGCATTACTGAAAGGAGAGCACAGACATAAAATTTTGAGTGTGTTTTCCTATTTTGCAAAAGTTTTCTTATTGTTGTTTGAATATTGCCGATTCTCTGGCCTTTCTGTCTGTTATGTTATATGAACATTTCAGCAGATTTTGAAAAATGACTGAATTTGTGCTTGAAAGTGAAACAGCTGCCAAAATGAAGTTTCTGATGAATTTATTTACAGCATCAGTTCTGTTATTGCAGTCTGTTTTATGTCATGGTAGTCTAAAAAGCAAGCATGGGAAAAGGAACTGTGTAATGTATCTCACATCTTTGGAACCAGTCTAAAACTTGCTTTTGTATAAAATTGTTGATTTTTTTTTTTTTTTTTACAGCTTCATTAATAACATTTCCTGCCCTTTCTGGCTATGTTTTTCCATTTAGGAAAGATAGTGCTATGCCTCATTACTCGTGTTCCTCATCGAGCACGCTCAGCAGTTCTGTACTCGGGCCCTTACTGTCTTGTTTTGGAAAAGTCAACTTCTCTGAAAAATGGGGGCTAAAAATGTTGCAGTTTTTGCAGTGGCTGCTTATCTGTATTGTTGTGACGCAGAAAAATACTACTATACTTTTTGCGTGGTCTCTTTATTCTTCAGGGCACTTCTCAGTTAATTATATTTTATCCTATTCGTAAAGTTAGAATTTTAGTCTCAGCTCATACCTCATGTGCAAACAGTTTGGGAGCTCAGTTATCGAGGTAGCTGCATCCAAATGTTAGTCAATGGCATTGAGTTGTATGGGGAATATGAATATGTTCTGATTTGTCCATCAGGCAGTTCCCCCATCTCCAGCGGCACTGAGCATAGCTGGGTTTTAACTTTGTAGATAAAGCACTGCTGTGTTCCCCAATGAGGGGAGAAACAGTCCGGCGTGAAAATAAAAACTTCCAAATGAGGAAAGGCAGGCAGGTAGCTGATCTCAAAGAGAGATTTACGTCATCTTACTGTCTTGGAGTGAGGCTTTCACCAAGGTGGTGTTTGCTTCCATCATATTGGTGGAAGGGTGGTTATGTGCTGTGTGGTGTGTTTTGGGTTTTTTTTCCTCAAAGCTGTTGCATATGTTGTGCCATGCTTCTCCAGCCTGAGAGGCTTGCTCTAAAAATATCATAAATTGATGTGCCAGGAGAACTGTCTTGTTTTTTGAGGAAGGTTAATGTCCTCCAAAGCCAGGAAATAGTTCTTTCTGAAGGATCAAGTTTCTAGGAAAAAATCTTTATAGCATGCTCATCCTTTTAGTAAGGCTTCCGTGGAAAGCCTTCAGCCTATTATTAACCCTGTTGTGTGTTACTGATGCTATTGCTTATAGGTTATACATGAATACTCAAAAGAGGAATTAACTGTGTAGTTAAGTTTCCAGCATCCAACATCACTGCTGTGATAAATCATGTTCAATATCAAATGACAGAAACAACATGTATAGACTGAACATATTTATGAACATCCCAATAATGCTGTCCAAGACACTGTCCTGTTAGTTTGTCATGAAGACCAGTTCTTCCGAACATCAAGACAAATTTAAGTGGTGTTCAAGCAAGAAAGAAATAAACTACTGAAAAATTAGTATCTCTTATCTTTATGCATTCAACTAGATAAAAGACCTTTTCACTAGAATCAAAGGAAAAGGGATGTTGATCCATTGGCTCCGAAAACACGTTGTTCCTCTGCATGTAAAAAAAACCAAAACAAAACACCCCAACCTTTTAATAGGATCAACCTTGAGCTGGTTAGTGAAGAGAGCAGCTCTCCTGACTCACTGGAACTTTTTGTGCAGACATAGACAGGCCTTTCTACTGCTTTTGTGTACTTGTCCTATATCGGGCAAGGCTGGGAGGTTTTTTGGGGTGTTCTTATTTTTCCAATTATATGATGAACTGCAGAAAACAGCCATGGTGTTGATTCAAGCCCCTAACTCTCTAATTTCTTACCTCTTTTCAAAGACATTAGGTGGAAAGACAGTGTGATCTTCTAGTGGTTATTCTGAGGCTCCCATGAAGCCCGTGACTATTCCACATTCTCCTTCTGCATGCCAAGAGGAAGCCTAAATTTTTTTTCCTCTTGTGCTGTGAAATCGCTTTCCATTCTTTCTGCCTGCAGTTTGTCACTCTGCAGTTGCCTCAGCCAGGATCTGAGGGTTCTTTCTTTGCTTTCTCAGTTTCCCATATGTGATCTTTCATAGTGCAAACAACCCCCAAAACAAACAAGCAAAAAAAATCTTGTCCTGTTTTTACTTAGCCAAGATACCTGTGTTTTACTGTTTCTATTTTTGCGTAGACCCAGGAAGGAAAAAAGCCAGTACACTTCAGAAAACTGGCGGGAGTAGGGGGTAAAGAGGAAATTTTCAAGAAAGTGGACTTTGCTTTTGAAATTTTATTCAGGGAAGGCCATAAAACATTTGATCTGATACTGGAAGACTCACAGAAATCTCCTTTTCAGAGAGAAGTGGACATGCTCCACTAAGGTTAGAGAATAAAGAACAGGTCAAAGTTTCAGTGCCATTACCTATAGTAAGAAACACTTCCATGTTATTTTTGTATGTTTTCAGGTGTACACAAATTATTTTCTTGCATCCTTTCATCCTGGCAGAAAAAGCTGCACATCTTTGGTCAAATATGACAGAATCTCACTTTATCAGTGAGGCAGGTGCAGACTTCAGCAGTTACTCGCCTTAAGGATCAAACAAATGCTGTCTGGAGTGTAAAAAACAAACAAACGAAAAACCCACAAAAAAAAAACCCAAACCCCCAAATCTTTTGTGGGAGCATCTACAGTGGTGACTGAGCATTCTCTTGGCTCTCAGACTCAGTGGAAAAGGAGAAGACAAACATTTCTGTTGTCACAGCTGAGCCCACTGACAGCAAGTTGTTTGGTTAGTGAAGCTGCAATTTGTCTTTGTTTCTTAGTGACAGCTCCAGTGCCAGAGCTGCTTTATGATCCTCAGGAGCTATGTAATGTTGTGACCAAGTGAAGGGTTTGTGAATGTAAGCATGGTCAAGTTTGTCTCTGTAGTAATGAGATTTAGGTTTTGTGAAAGTTACAGGCTAAGATAACGCCCTACTCTAAACTGAGGCGGCAGTGGAGGGTGGGTGGAGAATAAAAAGACCTGGTGTACCGTTATTTAAACTGCTCATTGATGCTCATGTGAAGATGGAAATTCCTGCAGACATTTAGTAGTGACTACACAGGAAAATCACAAATTGAGTCCATGGACTAGTTTCCAGCTCCTGTGAATAGGAACTGAACTATGTCTCGGGGCAGATCTGTTTCAGTGAAGGAAGGCTGTTCTTCTAGACTGTAAATGCTGAACAATACTCACTGAGATTCTGCTTGACTGGTGTGACTTGTCAGTCATTGTCACTGCAGAATTTTTGGCTTTTATGAATATATGCACACTTCTTGTGAGGCTATAAACATGTAGAGGGTGACAGCACTTTGTTAAAATCCCTTCTATGACTACAGAAAGGAAAGACCTGCGAAAGTATTCAGAAAATCATTTGATGTTGCACCACAGTCCTTGAAGCAAGAAAAAGGGAACTGGTGAAGGCAGTTTCATAGTGTGTGTTTTGCCACTTTGGAGGAACAGGTTTCTGCATGCTTTACCTAGTACTGCATTCTTAGTGCTTTTGGTACTGCCCAAGTCTAATGTGGGATCTTGTAGCTGCTGTTTGGTGTCTACGTATGTAGACACTTAAATTTTCCCTGTTTATGCAATCCTGCTTCTTTAGAGTTTTCCTGTCTGACATGAATTTGATTGTATGATTTTACTGTTACTGTTGCATAACATAAAGCTGTTAAAACCAGTAATGATCATCTAAGTGCTCTCCTGCACACTGCTTAAAACTTAATATATAAAAATACTCTTTGCTGAAGAGACTGTGAATGATTCAGTCCCCTGTTCACTTGACAGG
>NW_010421476.1:2400-20070 GCF_000710305.1 Buceros rhinoceros silvestris | reverse complement strand
GGAATGCCCACACTCAATTTTATGACCGTGGAGCCTCTTGCATGCAAAAAATTGGGGGTGGAGGAGAAAAGCCTCAATAGGAGAATAAATACAGATGGTTGATAGAGAGGGAGAGGAATTAAACTTCATATGAATGGCATTCTCATGATGCTCGCTGATCCCTTTACTTCAGTGTGCCTCATGCCTTATGAAGCAATGATGCTATTCAGAGAAGTCTTGGCTTAAGAATAATTTATATTAAATCCTAAGTAATAGCACTTGGAATTAAAAAAAAAGCCCCTCAAAAGGCAGTATGAGAAATATTTAGATTCCACCAGCTAAAAACCATGATAAAGTTCTTAAGGATCCCCATTTATTCCCATCTGGAAAAGTCTGCAATGAAAAAAATGGAACCATCGAACAAAATGGGACAAGATAACACTATCATGGAGAGTTGGGATAGCACAAATTAAAAACATTTTTTTTTTAAGAAAAGGTCTAAAGAGTAAATGAGATTTAGAAGCTTTAACAAAAGAACTCGGTAAGATTTGGTAAGACAACTGCCAGTTAATAGAGCATGGTCCCTATAAAGAAGGTAAAGACTTCTAGTTGGCAGCTTTGATTTAAAAACCTTGTCACAGAGCTGTTTCCAAAAATGGAAGTTTCTGTGATTTCATTTTCTGTGCTTTCTCACTTACTACTAAACCTGGGATGCTTATATGCATGGCTGTAGTTGTATCATTTTAATGAGAACTTTTATGCAGGAAACTTTGCCTAGATGAGCACATCGTAGAGTACCATGAAAATGTGTTTAAAAAGTCATAATTTTTACTCAGGAATATTGGGGAAACTTGGGGTCACATTCTCTTCTCCATCATCAAGTCAAACACAATACAGCTATAATTGATTTTAAGACAAAAGAAGGTAGTTTTCAAGGAGTATGAATTCTTTCTGAAGCACATAATTCATCGTGCCACCATTTTAGTACAACTTGCTAGGCAAGTATTGCTATGAGTTGCTTTTAAGTCAAAGCTCTTTTTTTTTCCTGGGATTTTAGTCCTTTAAGAATCTTTTTTTTTTTTTTTTTTTTTTTTTTTTTTTTTTTTTTTTTTTTTTTTTTTTTTTTTTTTTTTTTTTTTTTTTCTCTGTAGTACTTAACTAGAATTTCTTTTTGTAGGCCAGCAGTTTTCAGAGTTCTTCACAAATGATCAGCAAATGGAACAGATTATGGATCTTAATTGAATAAAATAGCAATGGAAATTCCAATTGATAAGTCTTGGACAAAGTGCATTAATCACGAGCTGTGAGTTGAAATGGTATATTTAGGTACGTGTGTAAAGTCATGTACGTAAGTAGTGTGCAATATCAATAGAATAGCCAATGAAGGAACGGATGACCTCAAATGTCTGATTTAACAAATGTGTATCTTTAAATTGGAAATCTAATTATTTGCCTTAGATTTGCACTGCTTGGGAACTTAATGCAAGACTATGCTAAATAAACTTATTATTTCCGTTTTTCATTTAACCTGTGGGTTATGGTATGACCAATCTGTTTTATATCCTCAATCAACAGATGACTGTATTTGGTAATAATTTATCAAGAATAAAAATCTGTTTTTGAAACTAATCACCTCATGTTAGGTCTGCCCTCTTTCAAAACCACCATCTGATATTCATTTTGTCTGCAAGACAAACATACTGATGAAAATGCATCTACCACAGGATATAGCGAGTGGAATGAAGTGGTTCTACTCTATGTATATATTTAGAATATTTTGTTTTCTCCACAGATGGACCAAATTTTAGTATTAAGGGGGAAAAAAATCAATTTTACATAGTACATAAACAATTTTGAACAAGTACATTTTGCATTTCTGATTAGTTTGTAGCAAAACATCACATGGAATTTGAGGGTCAACTTGGGCCATACCGGAGAGAGGCAATTCAAAAGGTTACTTTAACTGCTCTCTGTGTTTGACTTCTAGACATAGCTTTCTCATGTCAGTTCTGAGCAAGCCTCATAGTTTAAGTGCTGGGGTTTTCTTTTGGATGTTCTCCACTTCCTCAGAAGTGGCTGCTCTTTGGAAAGAGATTGAAAGCACAGATGCGTTCATGCACTAAATGACTTCTTTACCATGAAGCCACTCTCTGCTTAGACTTCTGGCTGTTGCCTAACCTCATGTGCTCAGCTGAGTCTTGCAATAATTTCTTGGATCTTCCCTGATCAAAGCTTCCTATAATAAGAAAATATAGATTCAGTCAAGCCAGCTACATGCAGGGAGTCCATGGAACACGGAGCACTTACACCGTTACACTCTGTGGACAGTAGTTCTGTGATGTTAACTTCTGTCCCGGGACATCTGAACTAGAACACCAAGCTCATTTTAATTTGCAGTGCCAGCTAGATTTAGACTTTTTGACCCTGCTGAAATTCTACTCAGATTTTTATAGTGCAGCAAACTTATTAAATCTTAAAGTGAGCCTCAAAAGAGGCAATAAACTGTTACAAAGTCATGAAATTATTATTTTTAATTTTTAAGAACTGCATGGTCTCAGCTGGACTTCTTCCAGTGCTCATTCTTCCCCCACTGCTTTATTAGAACAAATCCAAACAGCTTCCCAAGGAAGTTATAAATTGTTATCAAAATTAGGAAGTTAGGAATTTTATTATGTGAAGTTTGTATGATAAGTGTAGTATTTTTTTATAATATCTTTTAGCAATGAGTGTTGTGTTAGATCACTACACTAATCATTACAATCCCAAGTAATATATTCTAGAGATGATATTTTACCTATAGATGAACTGTTCATATTATACATCTTTGGGTTTTTTGTTTGCTTTGGGGGTTTTTTTTACAAACTTCAGTCAAGAGCCTTTCTATTCCTCTATGACTCTCTCCCTTCCTCCACCCTAATTTTGCTAGTGTGCTGGCCACCATGACAACAGGGATTTTATCTGACAAGAAGTTAAAAAGCTTTGGAAAACAAAGAGGCTAAAAAATGAAATACAGCTGTTAGCATGCAAATATAAACCAGAAGGCCTCAAATCCTTTCTACTGATTGGCTGGATTACTTGAAATGTGGCTCATTGTTTCATAATAATCAGCAGTTATTTTTCCTTATTAAAATGTACACTGGCGCAAAGTATTGGAAACAGCTTTCCCAATCCATTTCTATAAGGATCGGGGAATAGAAAACATTCCTATCACTTTTACTGCTTATACATTAACGGACCCACCAAAACAACTGCATAGGTTCAAAATTGGTTTTTATATATACATGCGTATTAAAAACGGATTTATTTATTTTCAATACTGAGGAATAAAAAGGTGTTTTACAAAGTGGCATTTTTGGTTACTGGCGGTGTAGTGAGTAGGCAAATATGGCATCTTCCATAAGGTTGGTTGTACCTTTCTCACTTTAGATGTATTTGTATCCTATTTTATCGAAAAAGGAAATTTTTGGCCAGGATTCTGGAGTTATACCCAAGCTTTAGAGAAAAATGATGGGAAATCAATTTCCACTTGGACACCAACCAAGGACAGGCAGAGATTTACAGCACTTTTGTCTATCACATCACAGCAGGCTGAAGTCTGGCACTAAAGATCTCTATGCCCAGTAAGGTTTTAATTTTTTTTTTAACTGTGTTACAGTAGGTCAACTATACTTAATGATAGATGTTGTTTTCCTGTTGACTTCAAATGTTATTACTGTAGTATCAGGGTACCCAGAGGAATGGAATAAGGCTACAGTATAGGATGATAGAACAGCAGACGAATTCTGTCTTGCAACATGAGAATCCACCTGCTCTCTAGCCAAGAAGGAAGAGATGGAGTTTGTGGTAAATACTCAACCTCACACTCAGCTGAATGATATAAATTACTTGGAAAAGGCAGCTCACTTTGTGTTCTGGGCTGAGGACTCTTGGATATGGCTGTAGGCAAGGAAGCACTGAGCTCCTGCATTTCTCATTTCTTGGATGTTCTCCAGACTGGAAGGCAGTGGAATATTGAGCTGTAGTGTCTTTATCAGTATAAGCGTATTGCTTTTGCTTTGCTATTCTGTTTTTTTTTCTCATAGTTTTTTTGAGAATGCACTTTGAGTTGAAAGGTTAGTTAATAACAACCTTTCCAAATTCCAGTATTCTTCTGATTTCTTTTTCCTTTTTGTTAAATCAGCACAGAAGTTTTTCATTTCTGTGTGTTCCTACTCAGATAAGAATAAAAGGACTGAGGTAATAATTCTGAGAAAGAAGTAATTACTTTGATTTCTTTCAAAATTTAAATACTTGACAGTGTGGAAAAGGCCAATGCTTTGGCTTGTCAGGAGTGTGACAAGAGCTGGCCGAGCTGTTGAACTAGATCATTGTCTGATACTCTAACTCATAAGCATGAGAGTCACTTAAGGATTTGAAAAGTTATCTTCATTGTAATGTAGTCTAACAGTCTATCTCTTTAACAATTAAAATCCTAGTAACGCTAATAATATCTCTGTATGTTGACACAGTGGGGGTTTTATGGAGAACATAAAAGAACATTGATTTCCTTATGTGCCTTTCTGTATATATTGGACAGTAATAAGCAGAGTTGTGCATGTCTTCTGGATGAAGTCCCATCTGCTCTGCCATCACTGAAGTTTGTTAGGAAGTCTTAACAGAGCTGAGGAGACAGAAGCAGTGGGAACAAAAGGTCTGCTGAAACCTGCCCTCACCACCACTGCCCCATCTTGATTTCAGTGTAATGCTTTTGAGTGTGGGTTCCCGTTTCTCTTCTGCTTCTTTTCTTGAGATCTGGTAAGGGGAAATGGGACTTTGAGAGAAGGCGAGGGAAAGAATTAAACTCTCATTACTCCCAAAATTTTTCTGCTGATGTTGAAAGAAACTATTCTGATTGAGAAAATGTTCTGCATAAAGGTCACAGTTCTCTTCCTATGGCCTATCAGTGCTTCAATATGCTTCTGTTCCTAAGAATTTTCTTGAATGAATGTTTACTTTTAAACAATCAGATTAAAACAGAATTCTCAGGTTGTCTAGTTTTTTATTGTGGAGGTCCTGTTTATAGTTAATCCCTAGTATTGTGCTGTGATAATGGTATTAAAATTAATGCAACGGTATATGTGTGTGCCTACACTAACAAGCATTTATTCCACATAAATATTATTTGTATCTATAAATGCTAATGGGGAAGTCATTCATTTTCCAAACTCTTTTGAGAAACATGAATTTCTTTTGGATTTGCCTGCATTATAGCACTGAATTTCTAATTACATGCTACTTTGAATTCCCTCAGATGAATTCTTAATTGCCTGTCAAGTATATCAATGCTTTTGCTTTTCAATATCCCTCTACCTATCCCGTTTTTAGTAATGACAATAGACTAAAAAGAATGTGCTGTCTCTTTAACATGCAGTTTGGCTTCATCTAAAACAATTGTGCTTCAGTCATACTTCTCTGGGGATGAATGTTCCTAGAACAGCAGATCTGTGTTTGTTTCTGGTTATTGCAAGAAGTGAAAATGCACATCAACAAAGAATATGCATGTGATACCTTTGTATATATGTCTGCATGATTCTTGTTGATGAATTCCTGACTTTACATGCACTTTTGTTTTCAAAAATAGAAAATAGACCCAAAACATCAACAAAGAATGGTTTTGGTAGTTGTGTTTAGTTTAGCTCCACTGCATTTTGTCTGGCTCTCTTGAGGAGATCAATGTAACCTTGCATTGAGCGGCCAATTTTACATCTTGAAGTTTTCACACATGGTTCTAGTTTCTGGAGGTCTCCTTTATTTTAGCCCTGTTTAAATTCAGTGTCTAGTCTAAGCTAATTATCTAAGCTTCCTGTATTAATAAAGTGCACTGAGAGAGGTATCTTGTCCAAAACTCGAGATTGGTATCTAAAATACCAAGCTCTCCCATGGAGCTTTTATCTGTCCTGGTTGAGTGGGAAATTGTTTCCTTAGACTAGTTGCCTGATGTTTTACCTAAGGTGGTAGATGAGATAAATTTCACCCCATGTGATAAATAAAAGTTTTAAGGCTTTCTCAGTACAAGGGAAGTAAGCTAGTGATTTCAGAGAATCTTACACACTTAAGTAGCCCCGCTACCCCTGGTAGGCCTACTCATTCTTTTAAAGCTAAACACACAAGTCAGTCCATGAGACTGACCCAAAACTGTAAGTTAACCTCTGTTTACTACAGAGTAATTTTGGTTCGCTTTACTGTGTCCTCATCAGCTCTTGGAAGATCATATCAGAGTCTTGGGAGAAGCAAATAGGAGCGTGGTCTATTCCCTAGTATTGCTCCACGCACATCTTAAAACCAATATGCAGAATGAGGAGCTAGTGATCATCAATTTTAATTCTAGCTCAGGCTTTGAAAGCTCAGTGTTAAGAACACTTTATTACTGCTTTACAGTTTAGCTTTCTGTTGATAGTTTGGCCTTTAAATCAAACAAACATGTATGCCTAGGACTCGCAATGGGTACAAAGGCAGTTACCGTGGTTCAGCCAATGCATGATGAATTGAGATAACTGGACTCTATGCCTGGCACTTTTTATTTCTCTAGGAAAGTCATATAGCATCTCTGGTTCTGTCTTGCTTACAGCCAAAAGAAATGGAGGTAGAGACTGAGGCAGAATAGAAATTACAAACTTGGCAGTGCACAGAAATTCATCTGTTTAAGTACAAGCATACTATGTAACAGTTGCTCCCAATATAATTTGAGGCAGATGCCCTCAGTCTGTCTCTTTCAAAACTCAGTTTACAGTTCCTCTCACTATTTCCAGCTGTAGGAGAGGCAAGAAACAGTCTGAAGGCTTCAGTATTCCCCTTTTCCATAGAAATGTAGGTGAAAATCTCATTTACAGTCTACTTAACCTATTTTTGCAATATATTAAGGGCAGCTTTTGAGAAACTGTATGTTCTGTTACTGTACTTTTAATATTAGATTTCTAATTCTTAGTGGTCAAATCTAAATATGCCTCTGTCTGTAATCCTGCTGGGAGGGTGGGAAACTGATTGCATCTTCCAATAAATTGTGTCTCAGTAGGAAATATTCTTCCCTTATCCTCCAAAAACGTGCAACTTTCTTATACCAGCGTGTTCCCAAAATTTAGGTCACAGTCCACAGTATCGTGCAGAGAGCGGAGCATCTGAAATGATGCAAAGGAAACATTTGAGATTTTTAGCGTGAGTGTGTAGGAGCTGCCCAGCTCCTTTCTTTCTTGGTTGCTGCAGAAGAAAACAGGGAGGGGAAGGTGATAGAAAAGGATCAGATGTGTTGAGAGAAAGGGAAAGTGGACACTTGTAACAGTGAATTAAAAATACAGTGAACCTACCTACTTCACTTTGGTGCTGTGTATGTCTTTTTACATAATCTTACTAGGATTCAAAAATTCCAGTGTGACTGTGAGGTCACTACTTAACTAGCAACTGGGGTGGACATTCAGAATACCTTCAGCTCTCATTAAAATTAATTGGAATTGTGAGTTCTCAAGGTCTGCCATAATTGGACCCATCCTTCACACCTCTGTGAAAGGCCATTATAAATAACATTTTTTAGTAGATGTATATGAAGCTATATGAGAGCGTGTAACATCGGGGACACGTATTTTGTGCCTGAAAAGGGAATTAATCGTTAAGCTTCTTTACGTCATCAGTTACTTCATACTTCATATCCCTTTTTAATATGCTTTGGCAATTACTGCATTAGCAGACAAATATTCATGCCGAGACTAAATCTAAAGAAAATATGACTTTATACTGAACCCTGGTAATGATTCGCCTTGTTGGAGGAGGAGGTGTTGTAAGACTGAGTTGTAAGCAAGTTGGAAAGTGTGATATATTGGCTGTTTGTCTCTTCGCTACGTGAATAAGCTGGCAGTTGAGGAAAGGGTGTACTTTTAGCTGAGAAACAATTGGACAGAAAAGATGACCACTATGCTGAGCTGAATGAAAAGCCACTAGAGAAAACATTCTGTGGCTGTTTCTTTTGAACTGAGTTTCTAGATCTTTGGAAGGAGCTTGTCAGGGCTAGACTGAAAGTTCTCTTTAATTATTCGACTTCTAGAAGTTGTACTACAGCACGCATTTACCTTAGGAACAGGCTGACATTCAGGAGTAGACTGAGAATGAAGTAGCTGTGTGCTGTGTATGGTTGTTTTGTACAGCACCGTTACCACAAAATACTGTTTCTCTCCCTCTTCCTTTGAGGTGTATTTCTAGCAACTCTTGATGTTAGACTCACTGTGTTCTCATGCACTTCAGCTGGAACCAGGCATGGGCAGCTAACATCAAGTTAGAGGGTGACACAGAAGCAGCATCTCAGCCTTAGCCTAATCAGAAGATGTTCAGAACACCTACCTGATGCCTTCAAGTTAAAGACAATACTTAAAAACTGGGTGTCCAAGTATCAGAACAGTGTGGAGTTGTGGTAGTTAAGCAACTGGGGCAGTCAGTGGAGAGGATTAGGAGTATCTGAAGGGAGAGTCGGTACAAAACAGCACAATCACTTTGGGGATTCTTGATCCTCTTTGCAGCTGAGATGTGCGGTTGAGTTGCACAGTGAGTACTTCACCCAGCTGGGATCCAAACTGCGAATGTCTCTCCTGAGAGCAGGATACAGCTATGCTATTTGTGGTGTAATTGCTATGGACAAGCACAAAAAGTAGGAGATGTGGTTTGAATTCCCTCCAGCCTGAAGAGATTGATTCCTGGCTTTCCCTCGTGCTAGATGTGTTCCCTACTGCTGTGTCCTCGAGAGTAGCTGTTCCAGTAGAGGGTCCTCCTTCATCCTTGCTGCTCAGAGTGGCTGTTGTCTTGCCAGAAATGGAAGAAGGCAAACACACACAAACAAGCCTGAATTTAGTTAAACTAATGCAAGAGGAAGATCCAACTTATTTCTCTCTTTGTCTAATGATCGTTTAATGCAAAATTCGAAATGGGGCTAAAGTAAAAAAAAAAAAAAAAAACAAACCAAAAAAGACAGTAAATGAAAAATTGCAAATGGGGGAAAAGTAAAAAAAAAAAAAAAACAAACCAAAAAAGAAAAACCAACCAGAAATAAATTTCCATATCCTACTGTCTCAAAAGTGATACAATACCGGGCCATGAAACGTCAAAAAAGGAAGACTACACTGGGTGAGTATTTATTAGCGAGAACATGGGAAACATGAGTTCCCTGTGAATAAGGCAGCTAGACTTTGACCGTTTCCTGCCTCATCTCACTGTTTAGGCTGTGGTGCTCGCTGCAAAATGGATTAGAGCTGTTTTTTAAAAACAGATTCTTGCTTGTGGAAAATCAGCTACTGGCAGCAGTGTCTAACTCGACATTAGAGTCCAAAGGCAGTTGTCCCGATGGCTTCTAACTGCCTCTGGGGTCTGTAACGTGATTACACTGCTGTGGGGCTGGCTAGACTGCTCCTCCTCTGGGAGCAGTTTAACCTTTAATTCGGAGGAATTTGCGCTGTTACAGATCTGTGTACAAAGGTAATATATTGTGGTCTGTGCTTTGGATGCACGTTGTCCATTTCCACGTACGCTTTAAATCGAATCTGCGCTACATGAAATCAACATACTGCCTTCAAAGACCACCTACCATCAGGACCCTGACATTATGTTTTTCTTGAGAATCAGTGAGGTAAATTGTACAGATCGTGCTTTCCAGCCTTCACTATTCTTAGAGCAAGCGGTTTGCTAATCAGAGCAATAATAGTTGAAGCACTGTTCTTTTTAATGTAGAAATGTTCACGTTTTACATATGTTTTACCCATTCTTTTATTTTACATGTGCAGTTGGGACTTCTGTAATGTTCTCAATCCCCACTGGCCTTATTGACTTTGCAATGATTTAAAGATTTCAAGGATTTTAATTCTCCTCTCTCCGCTCTTAACATTTTACCTTTAGATTTTATTTGCCTCAGGAAAAATTAATAAGCAGTAGCTATTTTTAATAAAGTTTATTTTCTCTGCAGTATGAAGAAATTGCTTTGCTCTCCTACAGCTATAGGTATTAGCTGTCAAAATTCTCTTAAGTATTAACATGTCATGAAAATAGAATTCTTAATCAACTGGTTTACTAATTACTTAAGATTGATGTCATCATAATCAGAATAGAATACAGAGCTGTAATGTGCTTTTAGTTGCATTTTCTTCCTGGCTTTGGCTTCTTTGGTATTATATCCACCAAAACCTTTTAAAAAATTTACTCCATACAATTTTCAGATCTTTTATATTTTTTCAAAGTTTTTTCTTTTGAAAAGGTGTCAGATTTATTTCATATATCTAAGTAATCTTTACATTCAAACTGAACTCTTTACATTTCATTAATAATCTATCCACATTCAAATGTGTAATTTAAATTGTTTAGTGAGATGGAATGGATTTCCTGTTATAGTATCTCTTTCATAATCTTGGTAGATCCCTTTCAGTAAGACAAATCTTAACAGAGGAGTAAGTGAAAATTGAGGTCTTTTACTTAGGATTCATATTCGTATGGAGCTTTTTGTCTCATAGACTCAGTTTGTTAATATTACTGCTACTTACAAATATTACTGGAACAAAACAGCCATGTAAGTGCTAAGGGGCTTCTAGAGGTCATGTGGTCCAACTTAAAGTGGGTCAAAGTTAGATCAGACTGCTCAGGCCAGGTCTAGTAGAGTTGTCTTTTCTCTGGGTGTGGAGATTCCACAACCCACCTTGGCATTGCAGCCCATTACAGTGTTTGACAACCCTAGCTGTTAAAAAAAAAAAAAAAAAGGGTACTTCAGAAATGTAGGATGTGTTTTAAATTGTCCAGTAGCTTATTGACAGAAGAACGAAAACCTAAGAAAATAATTCTCCATACCAAGATGTTAGGCTGATGTCTCTTTTGCTGGAGCATCTATCTTCTGAAGTTAAATGCTTGAGTTAAGTGTTCCTCATGTCATTATGTTCTGTGTTCTATATTACTGGGTAGATTTGAGATAGTAACCACCACTATCAAAAGTTCTTACTAGTAACGTACAATGTATGAACCAGAGAGGATTAAAGCTGAGGTGTACCTGCTCCTCACACAGACTTATTTATCTCTGCAGGGGACTACAGTGATGCCAGAGAGTGTTTTGTGAGCAGAAGCATTTACATGTCATTGGTCATGTCATCCAGAAAATCTTCTGGAGTCCAACCTAGAATGGATCTGATCCCATTGTGTGCTATCCAGATTTTTATTGTTGGTAACAACAAGAAGTGTGCTGTCACTGACAAGCCCTAGTAAAGCTAGAGATGAGGAATGGCCTCCTCTTGCAATGTAAAGGACTACAGGGATTGTATTTTTGGTGTAATTTACAGCAGGTTTCCCCTCAGTGTTGTTATATTATAATCTCATAGTTGTTTGGTGTTTTTCTGAGTTTTGGTTAAAATCTTCTCCATGCAGCTAGACCATTTCTTTTTTTTTTTTTTTCTTTGTATGCATTCTTAAGGTTGTAGCAATCATTGCATTGGGATATTGGGAATTCTGAATCTTTCAATGCTTTTTAAAATTGGAACTGCTCATCATAGCTGCAGTTACTAGGCTGTCTTTTTAGTCAATACCACCCTGATGGAGAAAGGGCTGGATTTTGGACCTGCACCATTTCTACAGGCAGAAGTTCAAAATTCAGTTCAAAATTGGCTTTATCTTGTAGTTCAGATGGGGGTGGTTCATGGTTTATTTTTGGGGAACTTTTTGTGGAGAGGTAAAGGAAAAGGAGAAGCATTTCACTGTCATTTGGAGGTTTGGGGCTATTTTTTTTTTTTCATTCCAGTGGCAGCTGTTTGAAGCTGCTCAGGAGTTTGGAATGTTACAGCAACTCCCAGGGAGCTGGATTAGTGGGCAGGTGATGCAGTCATGGGTATCACATACCTCTCCAATTTTTCACGTGGATATTACCCCCATGTATATGGGGTGTGAGTGTGTGCTTTATACATTTATCTTCCAGAAACTCCAGCCACCTGTATTTTTGTTGATAATGTATATGAAACAACATCACAGTCAGGTGGTGGGAAAAATAGTGCATTTCATGAATTTATGAAATATTGTATCCCTTTACATCCTAATTGCGACAGCGTAAGTCTGAAATTTTTTTCCGTGATACTATCCTTTCTAATAACAATGAACATTTTCGTTTTAAAAAATAGACAACAGGATGGGTTCATAACATTATGACAAAAAGAAGTATTATGGCCTGCAAGTTAAAGGGCAGCCATGGGATGAACTTCATTTAGTTCTAGTTTTGTCCCAGATGTCCTGGCTCTAGAAATTAAAGGTAGGTTTCCTACACACCAGCACAGGCTGTCACTGCTAAGTGTTTCCAGACCCGCTGCGTGTGTGTGCTCCAAACCTATGTACATGTAGGGTCTCACACATGGGGGATAATACAGTTGTAATTCTAGCATCGTGCTCTGTAACATTAATTCTTAAAGCCTGACTTGGTAAGTTTTAATAGGGAGATTTTGCCTAATTTTGTTTTCATGAAATGTTCATTTTTGGTACTTCCTCCTTTTTAAAAAATATTAAATACTGCCATAACTTTTAAGGAGTCTTTACTGATAAAGTAACTTGAAACCTGAAAGAAGTACTGAGTTCTCGTCTTTGGTGGTGTGATTTAACCACAGCCAGCAACTAAGCACTGCACAGCCACTCGTTTATGCCTTCCCTGCCCCCAGTGGGATGGGGAGAGAATCAGAAAGAGGGCGGAAAAAAAAAAACAATAAAACCCCTGGGCTGAGATGAAGACCAGAAAGGAAGAAAATAATAATAATAAAAATATACAAAACAAGTGATGCACAATGCAATGCTCACCACTTGCTGACCGGTGTTCAGTTTCTGAGCAGTGGTCCCCGCCAGCTTTCTCCCCAGTTAACATACTTGGCATGACATCATATGGTCTGGAATATCCCTTTGGTCAGTTGGGGTCAGCTGTCCCGACCTGTTGTGTCCTCTCCCAACTACTTGTGCATCCCCAGCCTACTCACTGGTGGGTGCAGGAACTACCTGGCATGAAGGTGAGAGCGTGTGGTGGGTCTCCTGCCCTCAGATGTATCTTTTGGGGGAAATAGCAAGGATTTAGCTGGCATGTCCAGTCCGTTTATTCTTACACTGTTAAGTGTTATGGAAAGACTTTCTTTTCTCTTTATGGGCCAGATGAAGTCAAAGGGCATCTGTCAGCTGTCTTTGTCACGCATTGCAGGAGGCCTTATGCAGAGTCAAAACTGGCATTTCTGCAACACAGGGCAGAAGTTTTCTGTGGCTGTGTTTCTACTATAATCTATCTCACAGAAAACAGGCTGCTGTATGAAAACCAGTCAGCTTGGAGCTACCGGAGAAGTACTAGGCTTTCATAGCCGTATACATGTTGGAAGGACCACTCCAAGAAGGCTCAGTTCGTACAAGATTACTTTGGACCTGGGAAGAACTCTCTAGGCTTCAAGTGGAGCTTTAAGTGCTTATGATCAAAATGATGAGATTTGAGTGCCCTTAAAAAAAAAAGGGGGGGGGGGGGGGCAAAAATCCATCTGTGTTTCATATATACGTTTTTCATGGCTCAGTGTAAGAAGTTTCTCTTAATGTACACGTTTCCTTATTGGCAGTGACTATGGAATTTATCAATAGGGGGACATAGATTCATTGCTGCAGTTCTTTTTACATTTCAGATTCTTGAACTGAGCTAAGGAAAGAGGTCTGGCTGACAATGGATGGTTGCTCAGCACCGTTCTGAGTCTGTTACCATATGATGTATTGGGTTAGAGTGTAGGAACTGTGGTATTCAAAATCATGAGTCAGTTCTGAAAAGAGAGTTTGCATCAATAAAATTAATTCCAGCCAGAAAGTATTGCATGGCATACATATTGTGTGATGATATATAATACGATTCTGTTCCTGCCTTTAAGGGCAATGGAACAGTCTCATGAGTTAAAAAGCTTTTGAATTATTTGAAAAATTTATCTAACAAGTGTTTTTATTCAGAGAAATAACAAAATTACAAGAATCTATATATAGAGCAAGCTCTAGGAAGCCAACGGAAACTGGCATGGTGTACGTGTAGTGTAATTTCTGTTGTATTTCTGTAAAAAATTAATCATCGATGACCTCATGGCTCCTTAAATAAGACATGCAATTAATTAATTGCTACAAGAATATAGATCTCCTGCAGGATTGGTACTCTTGATGTCAGGGATCTTTCTAAGGAATACGTCTAGACATACGGAAGGTGTGTTTTTATGGAGGTCTTGTAAAATTCCTCTTCACTTGAGCTCTTCTTTTAAAAACAAGTTGCATCATAAATATGGTGTATTTAAGAGGCCTAAAAGTCCCCTTGGATCACTTCAGCTTTGCAAACTTACTCATGTGAGGCCCGTTCACACGAAACGGGTTTGTTTGTAACCTCCTTTTCTCTTTGCCATATTATGTTGGAGTAACTTGATTCTGAAATTACCATCTACCTACTGCAGCACTGGTAGGAGACATGGGAGTGGGTTTTGTGACCTGCGCAATACTTTGTAGTGGAAAATAGTAGCAAACTGACTTAGGGTCAGTACAAAGGCACTGTAAAAATGTTTGATTGCTGCTTAAACCCAAACAGGGACATATAAAAACAATAATAAATATGTATGCAGCCCTCTAATATGCTTGGTTGTACAATTTTTGACTGGAAAACCATAGTAATTAGATAATTGCTGCCTTGATTGAGCTTAATAGGAAACATTTCAATTAGGCTAAAACTGCACAGAGAGGAAGTAGGCTTTTACAAAGGGAAACATTCCTTGTCATGCGACTGTCAGCTTTTGCCTGTACTGAGAGTTGAGATTAAGAGGATCTATGCGAAGGAAGCAAAAAAGAAAGAAAAGGGAAAAAATAAAAAAGAAAAAGATTAGAGTAATTAGACTCGTACTTAAACAGTGTCTTCTGATACAATTTCTTGATGATTCCAGTTTTGATAATATAAACCTCCTGGCTGTGACAAATTATGACATCAAATCCAAAGAAGGGGTTAGGTTTCTACTTTAGAAGAAGAAACAGAGGAGAAGAGAGAACTTTTCTCAGTCTGTATGATTTAACTTTTTTCAGATTATCCTCACCTGCCAACAGTGTAAAAAGTGGAATGTGAGGTATTTTTTTCCTTGTGGAAAGTGCCTATGTGTTATCCAGAATACAGGAATGTCTCTGCAGGACTCTGTGTGTCAGGGGCCAATTCCCTCTGCGGTGGGTGGGTAAAGACCTAAGCTGGGACTGTGAGACAGCTGGAGCCAGTTTTCTCATGGCTGCTTCCAGGAATTCCAGCCGTACTCGCTGCTGCGTGTGGCAGAGTAGCTCATGGGCATTTTGTCCACGTTAATGCCATCCTTGCGTTCATACCAACAATTAGGAAAGATGGTTCTTCCATGACTGGCTCCTGCATTAAAATAAAGCTGAACAGATGCTCTGTTGTTGTCTAATATTACCTCACCCCTGAGGCTGCGTGGCAGCTGCTGAAGTCACACGCAGCAATTACATAGCTCGTAAGTCCCTTACAGCTCCTATGGGCCCAGAAATGCAGCAAGGGACAGGGAAGGCTGCAAAGCCTGAGGTGCACGAGTCAAGCAGGAGGGTAAGAAGCACCTTTCTGGCACGTGAGCGCTGCTTTTCTCTTGTGGAAAAGGCTTTTCCTTGCTTTGCCTATCTCGACTAGCAGCTGCTCAACAACCACCTAAGAACTGTTTTAATCCAGCTAGAAACTGTTCGGTTACAAATGGCTGCTCTTCATTCATAAGTTCCCTGTAAGTCACTGGGTCTCTATAATACAGTATCTTCAGCTTCAGTAGTTTATGTTCAGCTGTAACAGACATTTTCTAAGTTAACAAGTTAACCATGAGCCAGCAATGTGTCTTTGTCAGGAAGGCCAATAGTATCCTCAGGTGCATTAAGAGTGTGGTCAGCAGGTCGAGGGAGGTTCTGCTCCCCCTCTGCTTAGCCCTGTTGAGGCCACATCTGGTGTCCAGTTCTGGGCTCCCCGGTTCAAGAGAGACGAGGAACTACTGGAGAGAGTCCAGCAAAGGGCTATGAAGATGCTGAGGGGACTGGAGCATCTCTGTGCCGAGGAAAGGCTGAGAGACCTGGGTCTGAGAGACCTGGGTCTGTTCAGCTGGAGAAGAGCAGGCTGAGAGGGGATCTCATCAATCCTGACCAATAGCTAAAGGGCGGGTGCCAGGAGGATGGGGCCAGATTCTTCTCAGTGATGTCCAGCAACAGGACAAAGGGCAACTGCACAAACTGGAACATGGGAAGTTCCACCTGAACATGAGGAGAAACTTCTTGACTTTGAGGGTGGCACAGCCCTGGCCCAGGCTGCCCAGAGAGGTTGTGGAGTCTCCTTCTCTGGAGATATTCCAAACCTGCCTGGATGCCATCCTTAGCAACCTGCTCTGGGTGACCCTGTCTTAGCAAGGAGGTTGGACTATATGATCGCCAGAGGTCCCTTCCAACTCCCACCAATCTGTAATTCTGTAAGCAGAACTGTGCTGGTTTTAGTGCTCTTATCAATGCCTTTGAGCACATATATCTATCTTTGTTGCAAACAAAGCTGGTCTTAGGGCTGAACGCTCAGTCAGGACATGTGTCATTTTTGATGTGGGAGCTGTGGACACCACTGGGAGAGGTTACATTATCTGTCAGATATAGCATCAGTGTTCTAATTTATCATGAGGAGATCCTGAGCTACTTGATGATTTGTCTTTTGGAAGCAATGCCTAATAATGACACCAAATATTTGTGTTTGTTAAAGATACTACAGGAGTCTATGCCTGTGCAGGCTGTTCCCCATTGTGGTGTTTTATGAAAGAAATTGGATATTTCAATGACGAATAAAGGAATTTTACCTGAGAAGGGACTAGATTTTATCACTTGATGTTTTGCAACTTAGTATTTAACTTCAAGTCTGAAAATCTGGAGTGTAAAAGTACTAATAAGTAAAGACACTAATAAGTACTCTTGTGGTAGGAAAAGGAGGGGGTATGGCAGTTTTTAATATAGTAAACTTTTACACAAGTCTGAAGAAAAAAAGGTGATTCCTAGGAAGTTTCCACCTGCAGTGCTGAGTTCCATTAGATCTGGGCGGATGATTTCAGAGGGAGGTTTGCTTTATATGCCAAAACTGAGACTGAAGGGTGCATGTGAGCTCATCGGTGAAGACAAGATGGTGGTGATTTCCATTTATATGCACTGAAGCTTAACATACAACATGCAGCAGAAATATTAACGTAAACAGACTCTTGGTTTTTAATATGCTTTTCTGCATGCAAAAGTTTAGTAAAAATAAAACCCCTTTTTCATACAGTAAAAATTAGATTGAATTTGCATCTTTTCACATGGTACAGCCAGTAATTCCCTTGAGATCCTAGTGGAATTGTTACAATTGCTGCTGAAGCCTGGTGTCAAGTTTGTTTAGCCTAGAAATAGTTGGCCTGAGGTGAAGAACCAGTGGAGGTTTTCACATTTGCAGTTATAATTTAGTAATTTATGTTTGGATGATGTATGACAAATTGACTAATGACTGCCCTAAAGAGAAACGCCAGCCTGGCATTTTGTATGCCGAAGTCTTATGGCAATATCAGGTGGACTGTCTACCCTACAGGGCAGAAATAACTCTGCTGCTCCATCCTTACATTTTACATTTTTGTTAGGTACAGTTCCTCGTGT
>NW_010421476.1:0-2321 GCF_000710305.1 Buceros rhinoceros silvestris | reverse complement strand
TCGTGTAGGGTTTTTTTTTTCCAGGAGCTGCTTTTAAATGGAGGTCTGCGTTATGACAGAAGCTTGACATTCTGCCAGAAAAGTTGGAAATGAAGGCAACTTAAAATAAATACTGGTGATATTTCTCTTTCTCTCTCCCTTTTTCCTTCTCTTTTTCTCGCTCTCTTTTTTAAGGAAAGGCATATGTTCTTATCCTAACTTGTCCCAGTAGAGGGTCAATTACAACCAGTTGGCTGTAAGTCCAATCCAAGAAAAATACTGAGTACAGAAACTTCGGCAACAGGTACCAAGGGCCTCTAGTAGAGTCAGTCATTCTCAGTACATATGAAATGTGAACATAAAGCCTATGGGTAAGATATTTTTAGGCCCTAAGTTTCCCATGATGGTCCAAAATGAATCAATAAATTAAAGCAGACATTTTTGTGTAGTTAGGTATTTTCCTGGATAACTCTTTAAATGTCCACAATAGTATGAGATCTTTTATGTGAGTTGTGAGAATAGAACAATGTCTTATTTAGAAAAACGTGCCTTGCCAAGTGTTCACGTACAGGCAAATATTCTGCAACTTTCTGTCATAAGGTCAAGTAAACATTAAATTATAGGGCTAAATAAAAAACCAAATGTGTGTGCATAATAAACATGTGC
The DNA here is from genome assembly GCF_000710305.1 of Buceros rhinoceros silvestris. NCBI lineage: Eukaryota > Metazoa > Chordata > Aves > Bucerotiformes > Bucerotidae > Buceros > Buceros rhinoceros. The sequence continues at coordinate 1,676 of NW_010421476.1, read as the reverse complement.
AGGAAAACAAAATACACGCGTGGTCTGTTATGTTGATGTCCATCCTCACATACGCTGTGTCTTAGGACGGTCTTGCAGTGGTGGAATTCACCTTGGTGAAAGAAGTTTTTCCCAAATCAACTAAGGTAGCATCAGTATATTGAATTCAGATATTCTCAGATATTCAGATATCCTCTGCCAGGCTGACACGGGAGCCTTGGCTGCTGCCCCGTGGTAACGCTGTTAAGACCAAGGCCAGCATTAGTATTTATCAGTATCTTTGGGCAAGTATATTTAAAGACCAGGCAAAGTTTAGACTTGGAGGTACTTAATTTATTCCACAGACAAGCTGCGGAAGGAGAGGTAAATGTTACTTTTCTTTGATGGAAGCATTAATTAGTCTGTAGCTCACTATTTACAGAACAAAGAGGTGCTGCTGGCGTTACTACTTAGGCTGCATCTTGATTAGGTTTTGACAGAGAAAGCAGCAACACAGGTTTGAAATGGCCCTGTTCTACCTCAGGCTTTACTCTGGAGACCTTTTGTCTTGGCCCTTGCACATATTTCCTTTCTATGGTTTGTCGCCTCTGTGCTTTCAGTGTGTGACTCATGGTCGTTCTCAGCCCCTGAGGTCCCAGATGTATGGGATGGACCAACACCTTGATCATTCTGTTGGTATTCACAGAGTAGAACCACAACTCTAGGCATGAAATGAAGAGTCAAGGCTTCCTGGCCACAGAAACTAATTGTTCAACCCCCCTGCATGCTCCGTAACACGTTTCAGCAGATTACATTAACTCCTCTGTTTCCAGACCGACGAAAACTGGTCGGAATATTTTTAATGGAACAGATGTCTCTGTAAAAGATAAAAAAGCTGTTTTGCTGCTATAAAAAAGTTTTGTGGGAGCAGCTTCTTCTAATAACTTCTCAATAATAAGACTAGAAATGAGAGAGTCCAACATTTTTCTGAATTAATTTCACAAACCTATGGTTTTGATATTATGAAACATTTTATTTCAATGATTTTGTCTGGACTTATTTATTAAAATGTGTCTGTTTGATATTTAACTTTTACAAACTTATTTCAGCTTGTAATGTTAGATTTGACATCGTAATATGTTTTACATTTTTTAAAATAATGAAATTGGCATGCTAGGAAATAGTGTATTTTTATCTTGAAATACTGAATATCTCAACACTGCCAGAGAGGAAATTTGATGTTATAGAAAGCAAAATTAGTTTAGTAGTCCTGAATTTTTTCTCTTTAATTTTTATTCTGTGGAAGTTGTTAGAACGTTCCTTTCCTTATTTTGACTTTTGTCTTAGAAGTATGAAGTTTGCAACATAATGAAAATCCTAGTTAGACTATCTTTGCTGTCAAAAACTGCAGGAAATTTGTCCAACAACTTGCTATCAAGTTGTTCCTGGTGATACTGTTTCCTTTAGAGCCTGAGGCTCTGACTGACAGGTTTTCCATTTTTCACATGGAGTATTAGACCAGTTCTTTTGGGGAGCACACCAGTATGATTTATCCCTGGATTCATCCAATTTAGATGCTTAGCAGTTGCTGATTTGTCACCTGAGGCTGGCAGAGGTTCTCAGGTAATGGTGTTTCTTTGCTGTTGGTGCTGTTCCTCCTTTCCACCATGTCTTCTATCTGAGCACACAGGGGAAAAAAGGAGATATATATATATATA
>NW_010421475.1:0-1839 GCF_000710305.1 Buceros rhinoceros silvestris | reverse complement strand
TATATTGTTTATTGCAAAGCTTCCAAAACTCTCATTACCCTGTGGTTTCTTACAAAGATCGTGTTCCATCTAGAACCGAACTGTTTAAAGGGCCGTCTGACACAAATATATAGAACACAACATGCATCCAGTCCTCTACCCCACCCTGTCACTTCTAAAAAAGCTCACTACAGATTGTTTATTGCTAAGCTGCCAAAACTCCCACTACCCGGTGGTGTCTTCCAAAGATCCGTGTTCCTTCTAGGACCAAACTGTTTAAAGGGCCGTCTGACACAAATATATAGAACACAACACAATGAAGATTTTTTTTTTTTAATGTATTTGATTTTTTAATTATTGGGGGGGGTTCTTTTTTTTTTGTTTTTTTCTTTTTTTTTATGCACAGTGGGGGCGCAGCAAGTCAGAACCACTGTGGCTCACGGGATTTGGTGGTGACCTCAGTCTGCACTGGAAAAACGTGTACCAAAACATCATCTCACAGCTACTGCTATCCTGCAAGCAGGAAGGAAATGTTACTTTGTTTTTCACTTTAAGAAATATCATACAGAATGGCAAGAGGAATGTGGGATAATCCCACAGGATTCATCTGCAATGGCACTGGAGAAAGAGAAATCCATGAGAAGAAAAGAGCAGAGAGAAGCCACTGTTTGTGCATTAGCGGGCTTATTTTACCACGTAGCCGGGCTGCAACTGATAGGCTGTAAGCTTTCAGTATCAGACCTATGCTGTCTCTCTGGTAAATAAGCCATAACTAACTCTGTGGTTCATTTATCAACGGCAATACCAAAAGAACTTGTAAATGTTGTTCTGTAAATAAACCATCATTATTTGTGCCCCCTGATTTTGCTTGACTCGCATATTCGGTGTTGGCCTTAAAACTGGTTTTATTTCTCCCCTTTTCACAACAGGTAGATGACATTTTCTGACAAGTAAGAAAAGTAGATTACTGGAATAACACTCGAGCAGAAAACATTTGAGGAAATGTTCAGTCTACTGAACAATAAACTCCGCCAGAAGGAGTTTCTTCTTTCCTTCCAGTTAGGGATTTCGGGTAGCTTCGGTGCTGTGGCTGGTCATATATCACCATGCGTGCATTGCGCTTTTGGTCAAAATATTTGAGCTTCTCCCATCTTTCATGTGCTTTAAAACAGCCTATTGCAAGAATGCAGCTGAAGAAGTGAAACTTCAGCAAGCTGCTCTAGGCAGCTGGTGAGAGCATGGAATCGCTAGTTCCAAGCTCTTCTACTTGCTGCCCTGTCCTTGCTTAGAAGACCATTCTCAGATTTGTTGTCACATGTCCCTGTCTGCTGTCCGCTTCTCCGCATCTTACAGAACCACAGAACAGCCCAGGTTGGAAGGGACCTCAAAAAACCTGGTCCAGCCTTCCATGGGAAAGGGAGCCTAGTTCAGATTATCTAGCATTGTGTCTAGTCAAGTTTTTTTCCCCACTGACTTCATTTTCAGGGTGATGGGCTATCAGCAGGCTCCTGTTTAAGACAGAGTCACTGGAGCAAGTCAACAAACTGTTGAATCAGCCGGAAAGCAATAAATTTAGATGACTCATTGCAGGTGGAAGCAGGCTTCTTCTGGAAAATTTCCAGCCTAACAGCTCTCCTGCATTTAGTCAGGGCTTTGGTTAGCAATGGAGCAAACAGCCGAGTCTATGTATTATTTTTTAAACCCACACTGAGGTATGTAAGATAAATAAACTTGGCTGATTAAAGACAAGGTAGCCCTCCTTGGTATGCTGATGTTTATTCTCTAAACTGCGCATCCTCGTGCTTACGGTTTGCATGTCACTGAAGGAGTCTGACCAATAAATCATTCATAATCTGGCCC
>NW_010421474.1:19332-31075 GCF_000710305.1 Buceros rhinoceros silvestris | reverse complement strand
CGCCGCAGGAAGAACTTTCACTTTCTCCGCCAGAGACGCAGCTGCAAGGCCTTCACTCCCACCTCGCTGCTGGCTGCCTGCCAAAGCCAAGAACTGACCTTGAAAAGAACAGACTGTTAAGAACTCTGGTTATCTAAGTCCTCTCTTCTTCATTTTTTTTTCCTTTTTCTCGGTTTGTGCCTATATATACAATAGTGTATAGTTGTATGGTTTTATTGTTTATTAAAAGTTTGTTTCAGTTTCTCAAAAGCAGACCGAGGTGTGAATTTTCTTTTTTTCCCCTTAAACCCCTTCTGTCTCTAGCGAGACAAAGGGGATCGTTAAGGAATTCGAGGAGTTATTGCCTCAGTCCCTTGACCCTTAACAGCAGGGCAGGAGAGTGATCAGAAAATGAGGATGGATTTCGCTACAGAAGACAGAATTAAACTGAGCCACTGATTCAGCTTAATTTAGCAGAAAGAGAATTAGTTTTTAAAATAATGAAATATTGTGAATTGACTAATGATGACTTCCCTGAAGCCTTCTTTCTTTTCTCTCAGTTCAGTATTCGGAAGCTCAGGACTGGATTCTTCTTTCTCTCCCATCAACATAAAAGGTCCATGTTAAAAATTTCCTTTTGTGATCACCAAACTGTTGTGTTTTGAAAACTGGTCTTCCCTGCTGCATTATCCACTATACCCTTATGCCCATTGGAGACTGCAGGAGTTTTCCCAGCATGAAACCTCTAAATTCCTCAGCCAGCATTGGGCCCTGGGAGCCCTGTTGACTCACTTCTGCAGGCACAGCAGGATCCACAGTGGATCCTGCAGAGTACAGTATCTGGATACCACAGAGCCATGCAAAGCTCCTTGAAAGGCAACCTAGAAATTTTTTGTTTCCTTTTTTTTTTTTTTTTAATACAAAACTGCCTGTGTTTTCATGTTTCAGAGGCTCAGGCAGGACAGCTGTGTTCCCAGAAAAATAAGCGTATCTGCATCAGCCAGCACTCCAATCCAGAAGGCATTGCAAAAGGATCAGCACCAACCTATGAAAGGCAAGTATCAGCTCAGACACCTTTAAATATGTGAATAATCTCAACTTCAGCCCTCCTTTGATGTGACAGATTCTGGCAACAAATGGGAAAGAATCTCTGTGCAATGCTTGGAGATGTGTCAAGACTTTCAGGAATGAAACCTAAGGAAACTTACTCTCTAAAATCTCATTGTGGCTGCTGAAGATGCCCCAGTCATGCTGGGAAATAGTAATACAGAATTAGTAGAAAAGATAGCTCTAGATCACTTCTGCAGTGTACAAAGACTGCCCTACAGAGCTTTGCAACTACACACCACCAGTTCTAGCCATTTCCTGAACCTGCCATTCACATATGTGTCTGTGCCATTCCAGCTGGGACCAGGCTTTTGGTCTTATGTCCACAGGTACATACGGGTTAAGGCAACCAAGAAATGCAGTTCCATTGCTACTAGGCTAAAATCTACTGTGCAAGGATTGGCATTTCATCTGGAGGTCATCAGCATTGCTACCTATGATCATGTGCCTTCGTAGCTTCAGAGAGGCACTGTATTAGGGAAGAACATTTGGATGAAACTTTGGCAGTGCTGAAGTCAACAAGAGCTTTAACTGTGATTTTCTGCGTCTTTATCCACTAAACTGCTTCATTTGTTTGAGGTCAGCTGAAAGAGTCTGGCAGTTTTGTGCTTACATGGTAACATGAAGAGCATAACAAGACTGAAAAGCTTAATGGTAGTTAATTCAAGAGCACTTGTAAGACTGAGTGAAAGACAGTATTTAGCGATATAAGTGGATGGATTAATTTCCTGAAAGAGGTGGAATTACAGTATCAGAATAAGTGTATTTTGAAATAGTTTTTCAGAAAATGTCTGCTCTGAGAGAAAAATATTTATATGTTGTTCTTAAGCATTAATATGTTTTCTGTTAAAACCTGCTCTCCACATTCATTTTCTTGCAATTACATTCAGTGACTCCTGTTTTTCGTATCCTGAATAATAAAACCTTTCAATGTTCTTCATACTTTCACCGGACATTAAGACATAATTTAAAGCCTTTTTGCTGTCTGTGGCTGAAGAACTGGGTTTTTTTAACACTGGTTGCTCGATGACTGGTGTCCCATTATACAGTGAGGTTGTGAGCTACGCGATTTAACATCCCAGGCACTGGCTTTGCACAGCAAATGGAAATTACTGAGATTCCTGACATTCATGAGAGACTGTAGGGATGTGTATTCATGCATGGCCTCCTTTTTTTTACGTACAACTGACATTTTAGAGAGAGGAGACATACATGTTGCCAGATCTGCTGAAATTATGGAAAGGGTGACTGGAACAGCCAGCATTCAACTGGAAGTCCCAGGTCCTCAGTCTTTATGTAACAATCAGAATTAACCCGCCCCATAGTAGGGGGGTGCAACCGATGGGGCTGTATTTCTCTGGACAGATGTATCATTTTAAAAAACTTACATATAGGGTCTAAAGACAGTGTTCTCACCAGGTTAAATGCAGCCAAATGGAGACTCACTTCAGTGGAGGGGACTCCGCGCCTGTGCTGTTGGAGGATACTGCCTTTGCGGCATTGCACTTTTTGCTGAAATACAGCTCCTGAATCTGTTTAGCCAAGTGTTATATGTAAAAAGACATGTGACTTTGGCTTTGGTAGCTAGCTGAAAGAACAGTGCCACCAATCATAATAAATGAACTGTCTTGCTCAGCTTAAAGATGCCATTGTATTTTCTCTCCATCGCTGTTGAGTGCAGAGGGAAAACAAGAAGGCCTGAAGCCCAAAAAGGCACAGAGGCAGCAAGAAGAAGTCCCTCTCCTAGAGGTAAATGAGAAATGTAAATTATACCTTTTCAGTTTATTAAGTACTAATTAAGGCTTGCAAGCCTGGCATTCTTCTGTCGGATGCGTAGAGTCAGGGAAGAAGCCACCCATGCGTTTGGAGGTTGATTGCTATCCTGTGATTATACAAAATCCAAGTGTGGCTTTTTCTTTTTTGGGTATTGCTGTCATTTGAATAATAGATCATCAGCATGCCTCGCTGTGGCGATCTATTATTCACAAGCGGTTATCGTCCAAGAAAGATGTGTGACTGCTCATGTGACAGAGAGCTCATGTGACAACCAGGCAGCGTGCCTGTACACTTGGAGATTCAAGGTCTGACTGACCTCAGGAGATGGAAGGAAGGGTCGGGTCCTTGGCTCTTTCCCAGAAGCAGTGGGAATGAGCTGATCCCTGGTATGTTTAAGCAGGATATTCCTGACTCCAAACAGAGCCATCACCACTGGATATACTAGAAATCTTGATGCAGCTCTAGGTGAAAAATAGACGTTCTCCGAAACTCACCTCTGTAAGGAGGGTTTCTTCTGCAGAAGGTTTTTTCTGGTTTTCTCCGCAGAGAAGCAGCGTGCTACAGCACATCTGTAACCTGGCTGCCACCAAGTCTCTTACTCCTATCAAAGCAAGGCAGGTAATTAAGGAAGGAACCATAAGAGGACAGTGAGGTAGCTCTGTAGGTGGTTACAGGGAGTATCCTCCAAGCAGGGAAGTACATGTGAAGGACCTGGTTTGAAAATTAGTGACAGAGGTTAACATCATGGGCCAAGATGAAGCAAAAGGTCCCTTCCTGTTACCAAATGAGGGAGGAAAGTTTGTCACGGGGGTGAACAGTAAAGATGGGGAAGGGGAATAACCACTGAGGAGCTGCACCAGCAAGAACAAGTACCCTGTTCTGGAGAAGAGCGAGGGAAGTGGGATGCCATTGAAGAAGATCAGAAAGTAGAGTGCTCTTGCAGCCCTGCTCTACCTGGGTATCAGACTAGCTTTGCTGAGGCCAAAGAGGAGCATGCTATGGAGCCTGAGAGTTGAGATGATGGGAACCCAAACATGAGTTTCGTCTGAAAGTCCCCCTTAGCCACCTGCAGCCAATCTAATCGTGCACTAAAATGTTTTCCTCACACACTCCAGCCAGAGGAAAACAATAGCAACATAGCTGAAGATTTTTTAGTGGCAGTGGAGCAAATCTGAGATCAAGGGTGGCTAATTGGGTCATTCGCCATATGATCTGCAAGCTTCAAATGCAGAAGCTGACTTACTTACACTTGGCTATTCTTACTGTGCCTTGCTTTGTGCAGTTGCTTTGTGTTGCTCTACAAAGGCAGCTTAGTTTCCCCCAGACAGGGAAAGAAGCATGAGGGAGTTTCCCCACTAAATCCCATAACAGCTAAACCCCAGCTATCTAATCATCTTCAGCATTAATTCCAAATAATCCACTTGACTAAACTACAGATAAATAAAAGAAAGGTTAGTTTTACTGATTTTCTTTCAATGTTTTAAATATTTTGCTTTCCCTTCTTTAAGGTGCATTAACAAATGCTGAAATTATTCCTTCTTTTATGACTGAAGGCAACTGTTACATGAGAGGCTTTTCATTTTACTGGCAAAACCATTCAAAAAAACACAGAAACCCACCCTCACCCCCGTCTCATTTTTAAGATGTTTCAAACTGTTTTCCGTTCTTAGAAAGCTGAAAGCATTTGAAAAAAAAATGTTGGCTGACCAATGAAATTGGCTCCTAGTTTTGTGCTTGCATAGTAACAGAAGGAGAATGGTTAGACTGAAAAGCTGACATTTAACTTAGGATCATTATTTAGCCAAAGTATAAGGCAGATATAAAGATAAAAGAAGAAAGATATTTTCAGAAAATTTATGTTCTAGGAAAATAAGACTAGGAAATGCAAAACCACAGTGTGCACTTAACAGTTGAACCGCAAAAATACATCTCACTGACACTGCAGACCACAAGGTAGCATCTGCATACCTCTATGTCAGCTTTCTAATTAACCAAGTATTAGTGGTGGGCATCATCACAGAGCTGTTCTTTGGGCTGACTACATCTAAGATGGTGTCAAACTGATGTGTAAAACTGTATCATGTGGCACTGATTTTTTTCAGCTGGAATAAAGTTGATTTTCTTCGTAGTAGCTGTATAGTGCTGTGGTTTGGTTTTAGGGTCAGAATGATGGTGACAAAACACTGGTGTTTTAGCCGTTGCTAAGCTGTGTTTATACTAAGTCAAGGACTTTTCAGTCTCTCATACTGCCCTGTCAGTGAAGGCTGGGAGTACATATGAAGCTGGGAGGGGATGCAGCCAGGACAGCTGACCCAAACTGGCCAAAGGGATATTCCATACCATATGATGTCATGCCCCAGTATATGTCATATATGTCATCCCCCAGTATATGTCATCCCCCAGTAAACTGGGGGGGCTGGCCAGGGGGCATTGTAGCTCGGGAATTGGCCTGGCATCGGTCAGTAGGTGGTCAGCAATTGTATTGTGTATAATTTCTTTTGTATAATTATTATTATTGTTTTTTCCTTCTTTTTCTGTCCTATTAATCTGTCTTTATCTTAACCGACAAGTTTTTTGTGGTTTTTTTTTGCTAATTTTCTCCCCCATCCCAGTGTGGGCGGGTGGAGGGTGAGCGAGCATCTTTGTGGTGCTTACTTGTTGCCTGGGGTTAAACCACAACAGGCAAGAACAGGGGAGGGTGTAATTTCAGAGAGGTCCCTCCCCCGGTGGCATTCCTTAATATTACAACCACTTTGCTTAATTATGCAAATGCTACTGAGAGTATTAAAGGGAAAGCTGGAATCTCTAATTGTGCGGACCTCCTTGTCTATATTCTGGATACATCCCGCCGTTCAGCTGTAATGCATTTAAAACTATTTGCAGTAGTAGTAACTTTGTACTAATTGTATTATGCACACAGGAATCACCAAGACTTGCTAATTTTGAAAGAGACTAATACGTTTTTGGCTATCATAGTTTAAACTACATACCTAAATAATTAGTCCTGAGATATGTATTTTACTCTAATAAGATATTAGTTCTAGAATGATTTCTGCCAAAATGTGTGGAAACAAAACTTCAAAATTTGACTTAAAAATAGTACAAATCAAATAAACCTGTGGGCCAAATATAAATTTTTCATAAAATTTAACTCAAAATATGTTTCCTACTTAAGTTTACAAAGCAGCAACCAAATAAATAATGTCAAGGCAACAAATCCCCAATTGTGCATTATTATTATTAATATGCTGGCTAGAATTGCAATAAATAAGTATAAAGAACCCCAAACATTGTAAAAATTGTCTTTGCATTTCACATCTGTGGGGCAGATGGCTTGCCTGGAATACAAAATTGTAGCAATCCGCACTATATTCTTACGGTGAGCCTACGAGCTGGAGCGGGAAGAATCACCCGAACGCCAATGTGGTGTGTAGTGAGACCTGTTTATTGTTTACAATGCTTCTCTATTTATAGACAATAGATTCTTGCTCACGTGACTGGTTACATAGTGATTGGATATGTTCCTTGTCACACAAGACAGTGTGCATCTCTGAAGGCACTATGATTGGATACAGGAGTTAGTTCACTCGCAGTTTCTGATTGGTTAGTGTTAATCAAACGGGGGCTAGTTAGAGATACAGTTTCCCACACAATAGTGTTGCAGCTGGGTTTTGGCTGCTAAGTTTCCCAGAGAGAGTAGCATATTTTTCACAGTTCTAATTTCTGCTAGAATGATAGCAACAAAAATAAAAGCAGTATCAGTTTAAGTCTGAATTATTTTAAGATGTTTAGGTGGAGAGTTTGATCCAAACCCACCTTCCATTGTCACATGCCTCTGAATGTAAAAAAGATTTACTCATCTGAATGAAAACAGGGAGAAAGCCATGTACTTTGATCTCTCTCTCCATAGGTTTTTTTAAAGACTTCTCTTGCAGCGAAAGGCACCTGCATAGTTCATCTTTTTTGTCTGATGTATCAATATACCATGGGATACAGAAACAAATTACATCACCTCTAACAGTTTTTTGCAACTGGATGAATATAAATTTACCTTCTCCAAGAGATGTACCTCTGGGATGGTGTTTGAATTTCCTGTACCGCTTTTGCACCTTGCATCAGGAGAAGAGATGGAAGAGTGTGATCAGGAGCAACCCCAAGCAAAGCTGCTGATGACAGCAAAGGCGGATGGAGAAATTTGTATTACATTGCAGTGAAACAGTCCTTCAGCAAGAAAGAGGATTAATTACTGTGTATACATACACAGTGACTAGTGGCAAATAATTTGGAATGAAAATGAATTGTTTCCTTAATATGTCACTTTTGCTGGTCACAGGCTGCCTGCCTGGCTGCCACGGTCCTGTGGGAGCCTGGCTGAAGAGACTATATGAAAAACTGAGGGATTGATTATAGCTTTATGTGCCCCTTATGGTGACTTCCAAATATTTTAGCTTAAACTATGTCCATTTAACTTAGACTGTCCCTGAGGCCATCCCGTACTATGAAGCTCTCCATTTCTCTAGGCAGAAAGCTTTCGGATTGGAGACGTCTGGGAAAACAGAAAAGCTGGCAAATACATGAGAAAGATGATGTCCAGATGAGTTCAATATTCATTCTGTAAGAATCACTTTTCTTTAAGAAGACTGGAATTTAGTGAAGCTGTCATTCTGAAACAACTGTCTTCACCTCAGCACTTACAGGTTTCTTCTAACTCCAGTGAAACTACTCCCTGTCTATATGGTGATCTTAGGGGAAAGGAGAATCGGGCCATGTCTCTGTCCTGCAAAAACACACTCATCCTGGAGCCAGCAGCACCTGCCATGGCTTAAATAGTCCTTACAGGACTAGGAGCTGGTTTTAAGAGAAATTAGTTCTGCCCAAAGCAGTGTTGGAGCCTGGAGTCTCGACCAGACTGATCACTATCAGTAGCTTGCACTAAGTACAGCAGCAAGGAAGCTGAAGTATGCATTCAATAAGCTTAAGCTCTTGGTAACATTTTGTTATTTTAAAAACAAAGTTCCTCACAGTCTGGATGACTTGGAGATCTCTGATATGTACAGAATCGTTCAGCTCTCTGCAGGCAGTAGACTGAAATTCACCCAGGCCTTTATTAATTGATGTTTGCAAGTGACTGATCCTGGCAGCGTAATTCCCCAGCAACGTTTGGATACATCACAAAAATGATCAAGAACTGCATCCTTGCCTGTAAGCCTGTTTTAAAGACTAAGTAGTAAATGGATGTGTAGCCTGGATTATCCTGTTCCTTTCGGAGTTGGTTCTTGCAGTTAAGGAATGGCTTCGTGGAAGGTTGCTTGAATTCTCTTTTCAGGCATTGTATCTATATTTCTTCTTGCCATCTATTTGCTTGTAATAAGCACTGATTTTAAATCCAACTCTTGCACCAAATATTGTAAATAACAAAGCAAAATAAGAAGCAGCAACAAAGATGGCAGGAATTTAGAGGGATAGATCCTCCTAAATACTATTGTTCTTTAATACGTCCTTGGTGAGCCAGTAATCCCTTGTTTCACTGGACTGCAGAGATGTATGAAGAATAACGAAATTAATGCAAGTGATATCCATCAAAATAGGAATTTTTTGGAATGTCATCTATTAATCCCTCTGATCTAATAGTACAGTTGCAGAATGTAATTAGTTGCTCTATCAGCAGGAGTCTGCATTTGTCAAATTATCATTACATCAAAATTGGTTTTATATGCTCATCTTGTATAATCATGGAGGCGGCCAGGTTCTTGCACACTTTCAAACAACAAATACAGCCTTCCTGTAGATGTGATCCCACTGACTTCTTTCGTGTGCTCTGGGCATAAAGGTGATATAGAGCAACTATTTAAGGTTATGCAAGCCTCTGGCTCTAAGCACTATGTAGTGCTGTTGGTAGGCTAGGTAAAATGGAAGCAAGCAAAAACATATTGATGTAATACTGATGCAAATACCTCCTTAGACCAAATTATTATGGGTCTTCTCACAAGAGCTATGAAAGAAAATAAGGAGATTAGAGCAAGAAAAGAGGCAAGTAGCAGTGAAGAGATCAGTAATAATCTACAGTCCTTAGACTTTAATCATGTGCACAAAAGATTATTTTCATTTCAAGCAAGGACTGGACAGACAGTTGATAAGGACTGGTTGTAATTATGACTTCGGCAGAATTAAGACTTGTAAATTGAAGCTTCTAACTGTACTGCTTGTGGAGCTTTTTGATCTATATCCAAATGTATGCTGCTGCAGTAAGACATGGCCTTTCAATGTAGTGAGTGCTTTGATAGCTTCACTAAGTTTAATGTTGCAACAAAAAGACGCTGCTTTTTAGTGTCTTTTGTTATTATGGTAATTAATGAATCCCATACACGAGGCTGTCTATACTTACCAGCCCTCATAGAACAATGTTACAAACCTCTCCCTTGTAGTGGTAAAGATATGTTACTTCAGCATGTAATTTAATTAGCACTTTAAGTAATGTGAGGTTTTCTGCTGAATGGATTTGGATGCCTGTCTTACGGTTTAACATCATACACATGCAGTGCCAAATTCTGCTCTTGGGTTTATAACTTCAAACTTGCTGGCACTTACTGCCTCTCACTGAAATGAGGCATCTAATTAAGCAAGTATGTATTCACCCTGATTTCCTTTCCAGTCAATGGAGAGATTTTGGTGGACTAATTAGCCAGCTGGAAGATGCCTATGTCCCTTAATGATGACAGAGCATGCCTAGCATCCGAGCCATTGACCTAAGATGTCCTTATATGTCTTAAGACAGACCTCAGCCCTTAATATTTTGAATGGTTCACTTATATAATATCCAAATATTCAACAAATTAACTCACAGAATATTCAATCAAACTGTCAAAAATAGAGTATCTTTCTTGTGAAAAAGAAAAAAAAGCCCACGACAATAGATTAAAGTTAGAGTTTACTTTTTCCCATGTTGCTCCCCAATCTGGTGATACTGGTCACAGCTTCATATACAGATACTTCTTTCTTCTTTTTACTTTTTATAAATCTAAATTAAAAGATAAAATAATTTGAGGATTTTTAAACTTGTGAGTGGAGAATGCGTACTAATGTGTCTCAGAAAGCAATGTCAGAAACCAGGTATGACTTAACCATTACTGGCTTAGTATGAAAAAACTTGAGTGTGCCCCTTCAAGGCAAGATGTTGGCATTGCATCAAAGGTCACTTGATATTGCATCTAGACTGTATTTTGGACTGAAACCTGATGGAAAGGAAAATCAAAACTAACAGGAATAAAAGAAATTCAGCTTGTGTTGGAATCTTCCATGAAGAAGGAAGATACCACACAAAGGATGATATTGCAGGCAAAGTTAATGCTTAACTGATTGGTAAATAGGACTTATGCACTGCATATGTGTAGTACTCTGGTGCTCTCTAATTCTTGTCCTCTCGTGTGATTTACAGGATGTAAATTAATATATAGTGAGGTTTGTTGTTTTTTTCATGTAAGCTTGTCTTGATGAAGAGCTAGATTGCAGTCGTCAGCAGAAACTTCCAGTCAAGATTTTTCAAGTGTCTTCTATTTACTCTCTGAGGTGGGTTATGTTTGGCAGTCCAGACATGGGCAGATCTACGCTAGTCTAACATCTTTAAATAAACCATGTCAGGTTTTGAGCTTAAGAAATTTGAAAGTAAGGCTTATTTTCTTCCCAAAAAGTGGGAGACCAGAGCTTTCACCTGGACAAGTCAATCAGAAACCCACAACAGACTGACTTAGGAATGGGTAAGAAAAAAGAGGTTCTCTTGGAAGAAAGAGTCATAAAGCTAGCTGATGTGGAAGGACAGAGCAGTACTTCTCCTAATATGGACTTACAGCATCTGGCAATATTTGCATTATTCTTGGAGCTGCTCCTGACCATGACATATCGGGTTTCTTGTAGCAGCTGGAATCAACTAGTATATGATGGTATGCTAACCAGCATTTAAAACACCATATATATCGGCAAGTGTTATGAAGTAGGTTCTGCAGCAAGAACTACTGCTGTCTTTTTCTGTAGTATTAAACTTCTGTTTCAATCACTAGTGCTGTGGAGCTGATCAGATAATGTCTTTTGTACTGGCTGGACTTTGATCCTGGGAACTCCCTGCAACAAGTACTCATAAGATGATAAATTGTTGTACATGAATAAGAGCATAGAAAATATCCCATGTGTTAATGGTGCCAGGAAATTTTCAATGATAACAATAAGCCTCCATACACAAACTTGAAAAATAATTCAGTACATAAGTTTTCTCTCATTTTTTAAAGGGAGACTTTAGAGGATAAACTCACAGGAGCTGAGGTAGTTTCTTCCAATAGGAAAAATCAACATAGGGCAACCTAGAGATTGAGACTCTGAAAAGCAAAACATATATTTGTTTTAGATTTACAGTGGTGGTACAAAAAAGAGTAACAATTTGACATGTGTGATCTGTACATTTTCTGGGCTAGTCTAGGATAGGCCTTGCCTTATTAGTTTTGAAGTTTGCAACAAGGTACTGGAAACTGTACCTCTTCCCTCAGCCTCCAGCTGCTCCTGTACTTCTGCACCCCAAGCCCCCCTGCTCCCAGGCACCTGGCTCCCTACCACTGCATCCACCCTGCTCCTGGGCAGGTCTCATGGACAGAATGTCTCCATTGTAGGCTCATCATGAAGTGTATGGAAGAATTCCGTATTTCCTCTTTAAGCCAAATCACAGCAAAACAGGTTTCAGGCAGACTGGTGGGGGACTGTATTTTGCACTCTTCACACAGGCTTTATTGCTGAGCAAAGCTGGTAGTCAGCACCATAACCTTCACGAAAACAAAAAGGAGGTATGTGTGCTTAACTTGAACCAAAGGCTTACAAAGACAACCTCTGAGGGTTGGAG